>NW_027601511.1:0-128762 GCF_053455715.1 Rhinoraja longicauda | reverse complement strand
AAAACAAAGATGCGTTGACATCAGAATAAAACGTGCGGCATGGCACAGAATAAAATCAGTTCAAAATTTATAACTATAGCAGTAACTAATCATAATCACATTACAAGATACAATATAAAAGAATATATTCGCCAAGTATGTAAGAACATACAAGGAATTTGATTTGCCATACAGTCGTACCAAAAAAACAACAAGACACACAACTACATAAAAAGATACACAAACGTCCACCACAGCGCACGGTGATAGAAGGCCATAAGTCTTACCTTCTTCCGTCCTTTTCTTCCGCGGTCGATGCAGTCGAGCCATCCGCAGTCGGGGCATTCGAAGTTCCTGCAGCCGACGATCGAAGTTCTCTCGTTGGGGCGATCTAAGCTCCCACGATCGGAGTGGTCGAAGCTCCTGCGGCTCGGACCTCCCAAAGTCGATCCCCAAAGTCGACCGCCAGCATCACCTTGTTAATTCCGCAGGCTCCCGCGGCTGGAGCTCCCGTCGATCACTGACAAGAAATGGGAAGCTCCACGATGTTATTTACGCAGGGTCCCGCGGTTGGATCTTCCGAAGACGATCCCAGCAAAATGGACCGCCAAATGCACGATGTTAGGCCACAGTGCGGACGGGGATACGATACGGAAAAAGTCACATCTCCGTCGAGGAAAGAGGTTAATATAATCCCATCCCCGCAACCACCCCCCACACCGTGCAAAACTAAAGATACACTAACACATTCATTGTACAACAGACTAAAAACAACAAAAGAAGAAAAGGACGACAGACTGTTAGCAAGGCTGCCATCGTGCGGCACCACCCGGACTAATACAGAATTACGGCTCCTATCCGTCTGAACTGTTTCATGCTATATTGGTCAGACGAGCTGCCGATATAACGTTTACAGGGCTAGGAATTACATACATTTTAGGCCTGATAAACGATCGTCCATAGACATGAATCGATGTGGAGCAGTGTAGTCGCAATACTGAAAATATGTGGACCATAATTGGCCGATGTTCAATCAAACTGTTCTAGCAGATGGAATGGAATGGAATGGAATACATTATTATCACATGTGACCAGGCACAGTGAAATTCTTTGTTTGCATGCACAGTGTATACAAATAGCGGCCACCTATGGCGTTGACCAAGATACAAAGGACGCCGGTTCCTCCTTTTGTTCCTCCCCCGGCACATCTGTTCCCCCACGCCACGTCCTCCATTGTTCCTGCCCTCCCGCACGGCGTTCTATCGATATTCGTCCGAGAAGCCAGAACGTTGATCTGATAATTCCTGCCAAAATAAGCACGGATTCACCACCCGATCGACGTATGTAGCCACATCGGAATATATGCTCAGAATAGACAACCCCCGTTGTGTCACTGAGGAAATACGCCAATACGATATTATGCCGACCGGTAGTCAGTAACGGATCTAAAAAAATATCGTGGTTTGTTTGTTGACGCTGCCTTGTCCTCCCATACATATCTGTACTCTCACAACTCTCCCAAAATATAGGGAGTGTCGGTTGTGATATGTGTGCATTAAATATGTACAATTAATTCATGTTAATCTTTAATAAGGTAGTTGACTCCCAGCAGGTCCAAACCTGACGAAGGGACAAAGAAAACTCCCATGTGCACCAATGACTTTTCGTGACAGATTCAAAATATCGTTTATCAAACTGGGTCCTGGAATCGACCCTCAATGTATCAGGTTATCAAGCATGTTTAGTCTTCTGATTGTCTCCCTGAACATTCAGACGAAGAGGCAAGAGAAAAAAATTCAGGTGAATATATTTTCTGCGAATAATTTTATCACTGCTTATAAAAAAAGATTTTGGAAGGAATTGTATTTATTTCGATCTTTTAAGGTAAATAAAGGACATGTTTTTAATTGTCCTTTATAAAAATAAAACTGAATTGGATTCAAATAAATTAAAAGCAACAAAAAAATATTTCGCCGTACAATAAGGGGCAGATTACTTCAGTCTAATTCCACGGATCTGTTCATAGAAACGAAAATATTCATCTGTCTTTAACACCCAACGGAGTTGAATTTTCCTAAATGGCAATTACATGAAGGAGAACTAGTATAATATGTTCGTTACTCTTAAAGCAATCAAGTACGCTGAACAATAATTCAAATGCATTCTCTCGACACTTACTACCGTCAAGAAATTAGTAAAACTAAAGTTTGACTTCTCAGTTACAAGTCATTCAAAGAATAAATTATCGGTATTTTCACCAGTGGAGTTCCAACAAACGTATCTCATATTCGCGTTGCAGAAATAGCATCGCTCAGAAAAAATCTCCTGGATACAGGTAAGCCATGACGAAAACGGCTGAACATGGTCACCCCCCCAGTTGTGTTCTTATAAATAATACACTTCACAGCATTAACGTCGGAAGTATTGTTGCAAAATGAAATTCCACATTACGAAATATGTCCACTAAAATGTGGAATTGACAAATAATACAGATATTTGATGATTATGTCTTTTTAACACCAGTTGGTGACGAAGTGTCACGTAAACTGGTTACGTAAAGTTCATTCTGTTTTTTTTTCTTCCATAGACTTAGATAGTCATCATCAGAGCTAATCTATCACTACCTGATATATGAATTACAGTGTCTGGGAATTGCTGTCGAATTTCCATGGATCTGGCGTAGTGTGTGAATTCATATCGGGAATAAAAGCACGGATATAGACTTGATGCGAATAAAACAGAAAAGGGCCGAAAAGGGCCGAAAATTAAGCGCATCTCCCAAGCCAATAACTTACGTAACACATATTCCAGCAAAACTATCTGCATGGATCGTAACCTGTCTACAATTTTGGGCGCTTATATTGTAGAAGTTTACTTATTTGCAACATTCTATTTTTTCTTCAATTTAACTACTGGTACATTTCCTTCTTGCAAACGACGATTTATGTTCGGAAAAAGCAAAACAAAATGCGAATGCATCATGTCAAGTGTTTGGAGTGGGATCAGTATCAGATCATCAACTGTGTTATTCACATGCTTATCATACCCGCAATGCATCGTACAAACTTGAAGTTACTGCTTGAAACAGAATGAAACGAAAACAAAATAACCGATAGAAATGTGAGCAATTTCTGGAACACGTTATATATGAACACGAATATAAAAAAGTAACATATAGACATAATCTTTCTTGAATAGAAGAAAAATTGCGACAGAGAGAAAAGGGTATGTTGTCCAGTCGTGTTTAATGCACATTTTGTGTTTGTGCTTATCAATGTTCATATACGCATTCACAGCATGGTCGTAAAAAAATTCGCAAAGGCCAGATCCCCAAGAATCACTGTACCTACACATCACACCGCCTCGTAAAAGCAACCAAACATAATTAAAGACTTGATCACCCCTGCCATGCCTTATTCTCCCTGCTCTCATCGCGAAGAAGAAAAACATTTTCAACGCGTGCAACGTCGGTCTCAGGCAGAGCCCCACTCGCTCTGTTTGTGAGGCTTCTGAACTATTTGTCCATAAACTAGGGCCTTCTCCGATTCAGCGCTATAAATTGCAGACTTGGGTCTTTATCTCTCTATATGGGCCGCTACAATGCTGAGAACTATTGGATGCACTCCGTTTCTTCCGCTTCGAGCTGCCTATGGCACTTCAGTTTCCTTGATTGTATATGTGTTTCGTATTATCTGACTTAATTGGATAGTATGCAAAACAAAGGACTTAAGAGTGCATCCGTACCCATGACAATAATATACCTAAACCAAACGAAAACTGACCCTAAGCATTATAAGCTGCAAAGTGAATATGGAGTGTATCTGTTACACTTTAGTGAAATTGGACGGGTTCTAAAATCCGTCCATAGTTTTAATTGCATGACTGATATTTGGGGAGTATTCACGCTATAAGCATTGGCAGTAGACAATAGACAATAGACAATAGACAATAGGTGCAGGAGGAGGCCATTCGGCCATTCGAGCCGCACTACCATTCAATGTGATCATGGCTGATCATTCTCAATCCGTAGCCCGTCCCTGCCTCCTCCCACTCACCCTGACACCGCTATCATTAAGAGCTCTATCTAGCTCTCTCTTGAATGCATTCAGAGAATTGGCCTCCACTGCCTTCCGCGGCAGAGAATTCTACAGATTCACAACTCTCTGACTGAAAAACCCTTATTCTTAAACTGTGGCCCTTTGTTCTGGACTCCCCCGACATTGGGAACATGTTTCCTGCCTCTAACATGTCCAACCCCTTAATAATCTTATACGTTTCGATAAGATCTCCTCTTATCCTTCTAAATTCAAATGTATACAAGCCTAGTCGCTCCAGTCTTTCAACATATGATAGTTCCTCCATTCCGGGAATTCACCATGTAAACCTACGCTGCACGACCTCAATAGCAAGAATATCCTTCCTCAAATTTGGAGACCAAAACTGCACACAGTACTCCAGGTGCGGTCTCACTAGGGGCCTGTACAACTGCAGAATGACCTATTTGCTCCTATACTCAACTCCTCTTGTTATGAAGGCAAACATTCCATTGGGTTACTTCACTGCCTGCTGTACCTGCATGCTTCCTTTCAGTGACTGATGCACTAGGACACCCAGATCTCGTTGTACATCCCCTTTTCCTAACTTGACACCATTCAGATAGTACTCTGCCTTCCTATTCTTACCACCAAAGTGGATAGCCTCAAACTTATCCATAATCATAACATAATCAGCAACAAGAAATGTACATATATCCGAGCGTATTTTAGATAGCTAAATGTACTGCACGCACACACACACACACACACATTATATATGTATATATATATATATATATATGTGTGTGTGTGTGTGTGTGTGTGTGTGTGTGTGTGTGTGTGTGTGTGTGTGTGTGTGTGTGTGTGTGTGTGTGTGTGTGTGCGCGCGCGCCTAATTTATATATTAAGCGTTATACATCTTATATGACAAAAAACGCTTCATTAGCACTTCCGCATACTATGTCAAACATCGCAGTCGTATTTTGATTGGTTGTGCATGTGGGATGGGGAGTGCTTGATGGAATTACACATATAGAAAGGTAAGGTATTGCATTTTGGGAGCAAGAACATGGGCACATCCTACACAGTGAACGGCGGAGCACCGGGGAATGTAGTAAAGCACAGGGATCTCGAAGTACCGGTACTTAGTTCATTGAATGAGGCACCGTATATCATTGCCGTTGCGAAGAAGGCTTCGGCATATTTGTCTTCATAAGCGAGAGTATTCAATATAACTTTGGGAGTTCATGTTGCATTCGTATGCGACATTAGTGAGGCCGCATTCTGAGTATTGCGTTCAGTTTTGGGAATCATGTTATTGGAAGATATTGTGAAGTTGGAAATGGTGCATAGACGTTTATGAGGATGTTTGCCAGGACTCGAAAGCGTGAGCTCCAGAGAGGTTGAGCAGGCTAGTCCTCTATTCCTTGGAGCACATTAGGATGAGAGGCTGTCTTGTAGAGGTGTACAAATTCATGAGAGGAATAGACGCAATGTTTCTTGTCCAGGGAATGGGGAATTGAGAACCAGAGGACATAGGTTTAAGGTAAGGGGTAAAATATTTAATAGAAACACGAGGGGTAACTTTCCCACGCAAGGATGGTACGTGCATGGAAGCACCTGCTACAGGAGGCAGTTCAGTCGGGTATTGTAGCAATGTTTGAGAAACATTAGCAAAATAAATCATGGAAAATATGTGCAGGAGGAGGGCATTTGGCCGTTCGAACCAGCACCGCCATTCATTGTGATCATGGCTGATCATCCATAATCGGTAACCTGTGCCTGCCTTTTCCCTATCTCCCTTGGTTCAGCTAGCCCCTAGTGCACTATGTAACTCCCTTTTAAATTAATCCAGTGAATTGGCCTCCACTGCCTTCTTGGCAGAGAATTCCACAAATTCACAACGCTCTGGATGAAAAAGTTTGCCCTCAACTCAGTTTTAAATGGCCTTCACTTATTTCATAGTCTGTGGCCCCTGGTTCTGGACTCCCCCAGCATAGGGAACATTTTTCCTGCATCTACCTTGTCCAGTCCTTTTATAATTTTGTACGTTCGGCAAGATCCCCTCGACCTTCTAAATTCCAGTGAATACAAGCCCAGTGTTTCCAATTTTTCCTCATAACATAACATAACATAACATAACATAACATAACATAACAACACTTTATTGTCACTCGGCTTTTTACACGGAACGAAATTTCAGCAGTCACACAAAACACAGCAAAAAAGAAAAGAACACAGGACACCCGACCCCAACACAAACATCCATCACAGTGACTCCAAACACCCCCTCACTGTGATGGAGGCAACAAAACTTCCCCTCTCTTCCCCCCGCACCCACGCACAGCCCCCGCAAGGGGATAGAAGGCCCCGCGGCCGAGCCGCTCTGGGCACCGAAACGTCCCGCGGCCGTACCGGGCGATGTCAAGTCCAGCGGCCGAGCCGCATCGGGCACTAAAACGTCCCGCGGCCGAGCCGTACCGGGCACCGAAACGTCCCGCGGCCGAGCCGCACCGGGCGATGTTAAGTCCAGCGGCCGAGCTGCACCGGGCATTGAAACGTCCCGCGGCCGAGCCGCACCGGGCACCGAAACGTCCCGCGGCCGAGCCGCACCGGGCGATGTTAAGTCCAGCGGCCTAGCCGCACCGAGCACCGAAACGTCCCGCGGCCGAGCCGCGCTGGCGATGTTAAGTCCAGCGGCCGAGCCGCACCGGGCACTGAAACGTCCCGCGGCCAAGCCGCACCGGGCACTGAAACGTCCCGCGGCCGAGCCGCACCGGGCGATGTTAAGTCCAGCGGCCGAGCCGCACCGGGCACTGAAACGTCCCGCGGCCGAGCCGCGCTGGCGATGTTAAGTCCAGCGGCCGAGCCGCACCGGGCACTGAAACGTCCCGCGGCCAAGCCGCACCGGGCACTGAAACGTCCCGCGGCCGAGCCGCACCGGGCGATGTTAAGTCCAGCGGCCGAGCCGCACCGGGCACTGAAACGTCCCGCGGCCGAGCCGCGCTGGCGATGTTAAGTCCCGCAGCCGAGCCGCGCCGGCGATGGAAGGCCCCGCGGGCGAGCTGCGCCCCGGGGAAGAAACCTAATAAAAGAAAGGTTTCCCCCGCCCCACCCCACCCCCACACCCACACCCCACCCCCCCACCACACATACACAGCCAAAAACAGAAACAAAAACCATCCCAACACCGACACAAACAAAAAAAGAAAAAAAGACAAACAGACTGCTAGAGAGCCGCAGCCGTTAGGCGCAGCCAACTCCTCCTCATAAGCAAGTTCCGCTTTCCCGGGGAATAACCTCGTGAACCTACGTTGCAATGCCTCAATAGCAACGATGTTCTTCCTCAAAGTAGGAGACCAATACTGCACACAATACTCCAGATATGGTCTCACCAGGGCCCCATGCAATTGCAGAATGTCCTCTTTACTCCTCTATTCACATCCTCTCGTTATGAATCATTGAGAGAGTAACATGGATACGACAGGTTTAGAGGGATGGTGGGAAAGTGCAGGCAGGTGGGACTACTGTATTTGGGATATGGTGTCCGATGTGGGAAAATTGGACCGAAGGGCCTGTTTCCCCTCTCTGACATTGTAAATACAGGGAAAATATAACCTGGGGAAGAATGGGACCCCTCAGGAATCAAAGTAGCCAAATCTCCTTGGGGTCACAGGAGATGGTCAAGTTCCTTGACGGGTATTCCTCCTCTGTTTTTAACGTGGAGAAATATAGGAACACTAAGGAACCTCGCCAGCGACTGGAAGTGTCCCGAGAGCAGTGAATATTACGTTCGAGTGGGTGCGAGATGGCCTGACGCGTATAAAGTAGACACATCTCCCCGGCCTCGGCAGCTATATCCGAGGACACTCTGGACGGGTAGAGAAGAAATTGCAGGAGCTCTGGAGGAGATTTAACTGTTGTCATTAAATACGCGATGAGCCGGAAGACGACAGTGTGGTCAATCTTATGCTTCAATTCAAGAAGGGATGCAGGGAAAAAGACTGGGAACTACTGCTCATGAGTTCAACAACTGCGGTCATAACTTTATTAATCTCTGACTTAAAACTCGCGAATCTCATCAGATATATCCTGGACGCTGTGGTAAGCTAGAGCTAAAATTGCAGGCGCCTTGGCTGAGACAGACAAATCATTATTGCACAAGGGTGAGGAACTGGAAGACATGCGGATTGCTAATGACATACCTTTATTTCGGAGAGATGCAACGAAATGCCTGAAAACTATAAAATAGTGAGCCCATCGTCTGTGGTATGTAGTTTATTGTAGAGTGTTCGGAGGGATAAGACTTCTTCAGTCTGAAGAAGGGTGTCGACACGAAACGTCACCCATTCCTTCTCTCCCGAGATGCTGCCTGACCTGCTGAGTTACTCCAGCATTTTGTGAATAAATACCTTCGATTTGTACCAGCATCTGCAGTTATTTTCTTATACTAAGGGATAAGGTATATGTGTATTTTGACTGACAAGGGCGGATTAGATAATACATGGTTCAGATCGTTGGAGATGGAGTCTTACGCATTTGATTCTTAAAGACCTACTCACAAATGTTGATGAAATCGGATTTAAAAAAAAGTCATTTGATAAGGTTCAGGGTGGTAGGCTGCTCCGGAAGATTATGTAGTATGGGAGCCAGGGAGATTTAGCCAACTGGATAGAAAATTATCTTCATGGAAAATAGCAGAGGGTGATTGTTAAACTTTTGTTTAGGAATGGAGGCTTGTGATCAGTGGTGCATTTAGGGGATCGGTATGGGTCCCTTTGCTGTTTGTGGTTTAACTAAACGGTTGAAACATAATGTACATAGCAATGGGCACGTTTGAAGGTTACATGAAAGGGACTCGTGTCTTACATTGCGCAGATGGTTATCAAAAATACAGGAGAAAATAGGTTTTGCAAATAGGCTGAGGAATGGCTAATTACGTGGTATGTAGATAAATGCGAGCTGTTGCATTATGGGAAGTCAAAGCAGGGCAGGGCATTCACAGTGAACTAATGGGGTCCGTGTAGTGTTGTAGAGCAGAGGGATGGAGAACTCGGGTAAACCGTTCGATTGAAGTTGATAGGGTTGTTAACAAGGCGTTTGGCACATTTGACATCAGTCAGGTTATTGAGAATGGCATTTGGGATTGTTTGTTACATTTGTACGACACCGCGCTGAGGGCATTATTGCAGCATTGTAGACCGTTCTGGTCACGGTGGTATTGAAAATTGTTGGTAAACTAGAAAGTGAAAATATTTCTGAAAATTTGTCTTGTCGTAAAGGTCAAAGCTATAGGGGTAGCTTTGGCAAGACAGGTCTTTCGAGCGCAGCACGATGGGCAGCGTGCTAAAAGATGAATACACGTGGATAAGGAGAAGAGACGGGTTAAATGTACAGTCTTTTACCAAGAGTAGGGGAATAAAAATCAGGGGTCACAGGTTTAAGGTGAGAGGAGAAATGTTAAATCGGAACCTGAGGGGCAACTTTTTCACGCAGAACGCGATGGTTGTAAGGAAAGAGCTGTCAGATGACGTTGCGAAGGTGCTACAGATAACATTTCAAATGTATGTACAATAGGGAGATTTAGAGGAATATGGGCCAAATACAGAGGAGGTTAAACTAGTGTAGCTGGGACGTCTGGGTCGTTATTAGCAGTTGGGCGCAATGGCCTTTGTCCATTCTGTAAGTTTCTGACTCTCGGACTTTATGTGCAGCTGATTAATCATTAAAAGATGTCCCACCACAAGATTTCCACCGTTACTGGTCGTTCTCTGATGCGGTGAAGCGTGTTAAGTGCTGAAAATCGGAAGCAATAGGCAGGCTGCTCACTCCAGCACAAAAAGTCTTGTTCATTATTATTTTGGTTGAATTGTCGACATTTAATATTTTCAGTTATTCCCTCTTGCAGAAAAGGAAAACCTGAATGAGTTGCTGGTAGACTGTGGTAAGCAGGAATCTGAGCCCTTAAAATATTGAATTAAATATATTTTTATACACACCATTTTCTAAAATAATATTTCAAATTGAGTTCGTCCTGTGAGTGATTTACTCGTACGAACAGCTGAAATTATGACATTTTGCTATTTTAGGAGTGGTTAGAAATTTCTCTGCAACGGTAGTCGATGGTTTTCTCGTCCCAGGTGGGACAAGGGATGTGCTGATATTATTTTGGCAGTACACTGTGGCGGTTGGCTTCATTGTTGTAGACGGCCAGTTATGATCCTCTCGCAAGCACATTTCAGCAAAGCCAAAAGATGCATGGTCAGAATTAATAGACGTTCTTTTACGAAAGAGATGAAAAATGTATTTAGTCAGAGGGTGGGGAATCTGCGGATTTTTTTTCTTTGCCACAGACCGTTAGAAGATCCAGAGCTGAAAGTCTATGAGTGCTCCTATGCGGAAACTGATAGCATCCGACATGACTGATTTTAGTCAGCTGACTGGTCCATTTTCCAGGAATCTTAAAAACTAAATCAGAGCTCCACT
Organism: Rhinoraja longicauda; assembly: GCF_053455715.1. Taxonomy (NCBI): domain Eukaryota; kingdom Metazoa; phylum Chordata; class Chondrichthyes; order Rajiformes; family Arhynchobatidae; genus Rhinoraja; species Rhinoraja longicauda. The sequence goes on along the minus strand of NW_027601511.1, from coordinate 118,263 downwards.
ACCGTTACTAACTTCAACTGTTTGTGTATATAGCAATGCGAGCGGAAAAAGGCACTCCAGGTGTTCTCCTACCAGATACTATGAATGCCATGAATGCGGTCTATTGCCAGGTGACGGACAAGCACGCTGCTTACAAGTGCAACAACCACAATCCGTAACAAAATGCTCGCAAGGGGCTTCACAAAGCGATCCGGGATGCCAAGAAGCAATATCGAAAAAAATATGACTCACAATATGGCCTGTGTACCCATCGCCTGTGAATTCTACAACACGCTGCAAAGCAAAGTCAGGCATCATCGCTGGTGACTGTGCCGCCCTCCTTGATGAACGTAATGCGTTATATGTTTGGTTTCAGCAGAAGGCTAACAGGACGACCGTCAGACATGAGCGTGCAATTTCACAGAGTCATTATTGTAGATCTGGAGATGAATCCACTGAGAGTAACATGCGCGCACGGAATCACTGATAATTGAAATGCATGGAGTTCACAGAAACTGCGTGGACCAACACGCGTTAATATACAGCGACACATTTAATCTCTCTCTGCTCCGTTCCGATTAATAGCATCTTTCGGTGCCAAAGAAAAACAGGATTTCATGCCTAAATGACCACCGACCAGCGCTTTTGACATGCAACATCGTGGAGTGCTTTGAGAGCCTGGTTGCGGCACACATAAAATCCAGCCTACCAAGCAGCATTGGTACACTGCAGTTTACCTTTCGCCAGAACATATGCCATCTTCCTTGCACTACACTCTCCTCTGGAGCACCTCTATAAGGACATCTACGCGAGCGTCCTATTCATCGTCCTACAGTTTTGGTTTCAATCTATTATCGCAACCAGGCTCATCTCCAAACTCGTGGGGTTGGAATCAACATTCCGCTCTGTAGCTGGAGCCTCGACTTCACGACGAACAGACCCCAATCAGTGATGAGAGGTGACAAATCGTCTACGATAATCCTCGGCACTGGCTTCCCGTAACGACGCATTCACGGATCCCTTCAATACTCCACACGCACTCCTGGCAGTGCAGCCAAATACCACTCCAACACAATTTACAGGGTTGCAGACGACAGCACCTTGTTGAACGGTTATGCAAGAATGATAGGACGGAGTACATCAATGAGATTGAGGACCTCGTAACTCGGTACCACTCCCTCAATGTCAGCAAGACAAACAAAACTGTGATTGTCTTCAGAAAGGGAAGTAGAAGACACACCCCAGAATATATTGATGGCGCCAAGTAGAGATGGTCGAAAGCTTCAATAACATAAGAATACAATTCACCAGCGATATGTCCTGGACCAGCCACATGCAACTTATTGCCAAGGAGGCACACCCACGCTTCCACATCCTTAGAAGATTGGGAACTTCGGCATGTCTCAAACAATCCTCACCAAATTCGTTTCATGCGCCGTGAAACTAATTTTATGGAGAAGCTTCGCATCTTGGTTTGGGACAGCTTAGCTGCAATAAAGTACTGAGTTGTGGACAGAGCCTTCACCATCACGCAAACCAACTTTCATTTCATTGACTCTACATATACTATGCACTCTCGACAACGCACCCAGCCTAACCAAGGACTTTTCTGGGCCAGGTTACTCCCTCATTTCCCATCTTCCATCGGGCAAGAAGTGCATCAATTGGAAACATGCACCTCCAGCTTTCGACCCAAAATGTCACCCATTCCTTCTCTCCAGAAATGCTGCCTGTCCCGCTGAGTTGCTCCAGCATTTTGTGCCTACCTTCGATTTATACCTGCATCTGCGGTTGTTTCCTACACCTCCAGGATTAAGGACCGTTTCTTGCCGGCTAACAGGTTATTGTCTATATGGGTAAGTGAGGAATGGCGAGAATGTACAAAATAGAAACATAGAATCATAGAAAATAGATAGGGAGGAGGACATTCTGCCCTTCGTGCCAGCACCGCCATTCATCCATTCATTGTGTTCATGGTTGACCATCCACAATGAGTAACCCCTGCATGCCTTCTCCCGACATCCCTTGATTCCGCTAGCCCCTAGAGCTATCTAACTCTCTCTTAAATTCATCTACTGAAATGGCCTCTACTCCCTTCTGTGGCAGATAATTCCACAAATTCAAAACACTCTGGGTGAAAACGTTCATTCTCACTTCAAAAGTGTCGTGGTCAAATTACAACGGCAGTATGGGAGGGTATATTGGGGAAATTGCTATTTGATTCTCTGGATGTTTTCAAGGTAGAGCTCTTTAAGATAGCGGAGTCAAGGGAAATGGGGAGAAGGCAGGAACGGGGTACTGATTGTGAGTGATCAGCCATGATCACAGTGAATGGCAGTCAATAGACAATAGACTGTAGACAATAGGTGCAGGAGGAGGCCATTCGGCCCTTCGAGCCAGCACCGCCATTCAATGTGATCATGGCTGGTCATTCTCAATTAGTACCCTGTTCCTGCCTTCTCCCCAAACCCCCTAACTCCGCTATCCTTAAGAGCTCTATCTAGCTCTCTCTTGAATGCATTCAGAGAATTGGCCTCCACTGCCTTCTGAGGCAGATAATTCCACAGATTCACAATGTTGACAGTGCTGGCTCGAATGGCTGAAAAGCCTACTCACGCACCTTTTGTCTATTATCTACCGTCTATTTTTCTACACTGGCTGCGATGCGCCGGGAGCAAAAGCCCTCGTTCTGAATCCCGCAGCTCCGGGCCCCACTCAATCACCCGTGCAACGGACCCCCAACTGCACGTCATTGAACGCCAGATCTGTGCCCTCAACAGATACTTACTTTCCTATCTGGACGGCACTGAGGGTTACAAATATGCCAGCCATCAGACTGCTCCCACCACCGTCACTCCACCGACTCGAATTCCAGCTGGATCTGGGCTCGACCGCTGCGCCGCCCCGTTTACGTGAACAACATGAGGCCAAGACCCGCGACGCCATTGCTGCCACGAGGAGCAGCACCAATACTCATCGTCTTCCTGGCTAATTTCAGGACCGGGCCACCGAAGCTGCTGCCGTCGGCGACATTCATTGCCACCCCGGAACCACAACCGCCGCTGCTACTAACCTTCGCTGCCTCCCAGGTGCCGCTGCCGCCTACCTTAACCGTCTCCACAGGGCCGCTGCCGCCGACCTTCATGGCCTCCCCTGACCCAAAGCGCCGCTGCTGCAGACTCCCACTGCTTCCCTGGCACCGCCGACCTTCACTGGAAGACGTGACCAAAAAGACCTGCAGATGTCGTGTACATGGAGTTCAGTAAGGCGTTCGACAATGTTCCGCATGCCAGGCTGCTATGGAAGGAAACATAGCTCAATGGTTAGCAAATTGCCTCCATGGAAGGAGGCAGAGGGTTATGGTGGAAGTTTGCTTCTGAGACTGGATATATGTGACTGGTGGTGCGCCTCGCGTTTCGCTGGTAGGCCCCTACTGCTTGTCATCTTCATCAATGATTTGGATGAGAACATACTGGGCAATGTTACCAAGTTTGATGATGGTACAAAAGTTAGTGGTTTTGCAGATCGTGAAGGTGGTTGTGAGCGATTGTCGTGAGAAGAATCTGGGTCGAGTGGCCAGCTAAGCGGAGGAATGGCTGATAAAATTTAATACAGCGAAATGGAAGGTGTTGCTTTTCGGGGCGTCGAACAAGGGCAGGGTCTACAGAGTAAATGGTAGGCTTCTGGGTAGTGTTATAGAGCAGATGGATCTAGGAGTAGAGGTGCATCGTTCCTAAAGGTCGAATCGCAGGTAGATAGGATGGTCAAAAAGGCTTTTGGCACTTTGGCCTTCATCAGTCAGAGTATTGAGTATAGAAGTCGGGAGGTCATGTTGCATTTGCGCAAGAAGCTGGTGAGACCGCATTTAGAATATTGTGTTCACTTCTGGGCACCACGTTATAAGAAAGATCTTGTCAAGCTTCAAAGGTTCAGAAAAGATTTACGAGGATGATGCCAGGACTAGAGGGTGTGAGCTCGAGGGTTAGGTCGAGTACACTGGGTCTCTATTGCACGGAGAGCCGGAGGATAAAGGGGGGGGCTTATAGAGGTGTATAATATCATGGGAGAAATACATCGGGTAGATGCAGTCTTTTGCGCATAGTAGTGGAATCGAGGACCAAAGGACATAGGTTCAAGGTGAAGGGGAAAAGATTTAATAGGAATCCGAGGGGTAACTTTTTCACACAAAAGGTAGTGGGTGTGTGGAACAAGCTGCCAGAAGTGGTCGTTGAGGCTGGGGCTATTTCCTCATTTGAGAGACCGTTAGAGAGGTACATGGATAGGACAAGTTTGGAGGGGACTGGGACTGGGACTGGTGTAGCTGGGACATTGTTGGCAGGTGTGGGCGAGTTGGGCCGAAGGGCCTGTTTCCACATTGTATCACTATGACTCCAAATTCTTTGATCCTCCACCCCCCAACAGAAATGTCTTAAAGCCCTCCGTTTATTCCTCAACCGCAGAACCAGCCAATTTCCGTCTACTAATACTCTCTTCCGCCTAGCAGAAATGGCCCTCAACTTCTCTTTCGTCTCCTCCCACTTCCTCCAAATCCAAGGCGGAGCTATGTGCACTCCCATGGACCCCCACGGTGCCTGACTCTTTGTAGGGTCCGTCGAACATTCACTATTCCAGGCGTGCACTGGCCGCATCCCGGAACTCTACCTCCTCCACATTGACGACTGTATCGTTGCTGCCTCCTGCACCCATGCAGAACCCAGTGAGTTCATTAACTTCAAGACTAATTTCCATCCTGCACTCATCCTGATGTCTGGACCATCTCTGACATCACCCTAGCGTTTCTGGAGGTCACCGTCTACAGTACAGGAGACGGGCTATTGCCGGACATCTGCTACAAACCTACTGACTACCATAGTTATCTTGCCTACATTTTTTCCCACCCTACTTCCTGTAAAGACTCTATCCCCTACTCCCAATTCCTCCATCTACGCCCCATGTGCGCCCAAGATTATGTTTTCCATACTAGATCATTGGAGATGTCCTCATTCTTCATGAAACGGGGGTTCCCCTCTTCCATTATAGATGAGGCTCTCACTAAGGTCTTCTCGATATCCCGAGATCTGATCTTGCTCCTCTCCCCCATTCTTGTTCTCACCTTCCACCCCATCAGCCGTTGCATACAGCATATAATGCTCCAACACTTTCGCCACCTCCAACGGGATCCCACTACTGGCCACATCTTCCCATTCCCACCCCTTTCTGTTTTCCGCTGATACCGTTCCCTCCACAACTCCCCGGTCAACTCGTTCCTTTCCACCCAAACTGCACCTCCGCAGGTACTTACCCTGCAACTGCAGGAGTTGCAACACCTGTCCCTGTACCTCCTCCCTCGATCCAATCCAAGGATATTGGCAGTATTTTCTGGTGAGGCAGAGGTTCACTCTCACCTCCTCCAACCTTATCTACCATGCCCGCTGTTCCAAATGTCAACTTCTGTGCATCGCCGAGACCAAGCGCATGCAGGTTTCGTTGAACACCTCCGCTCAGTCCGCCTTAACTTACCTGACCTCCCTCTTCCTCAGCACTTTAATACCCCTCCCCCCCATTCCCAATGTGGCCTTTTTGTCCTGGGCCTCCACGGTTGTGAGAATGAGGCCTGGCGCAAATTGGAGGAACAGAACCTCATTTTTCGCATGGGTAGCTAAGATCCCAGCGGTATGAACTTTGACGCCTCTAACTTCAAACAGCCCTTGCTTTCCCTCTCTCTATATCCCCTCCCCTTCCCAGTTCTCCCACCAGACTTAGTGTCCCCGACTACATTGTATCTCTGTCCTGCCCACTCTCCTGTTATCAGTCTGAAGAGTGGTCTCGACCCTTATCGACACCTTCACTCCCATGATGCTGCCTGTCCCGCTGAGTTATACCACCATTTTGTGTCGGCCTTTTATTGTGTTCCTAACAGGCATCAGTAATTCTGCTCATATTTTCCTCCTTCTTAACAAGACAGAAAGTACGGCAGCTCACTGGGATCGATGTAATTAGATATTAGTTTTATAAGTTGGAGAAGCTTTTGAGAATTGGTCGTGATATAGGTTTGCGATATATCTATAGAATTCTCAACCGTCATTCTCAGCAATTTACAGCATTTTGTCATCAGTTTCGAAAGGAACTTGCACAGATATACGGATTGCTAACATCGGTTGCACGGGGTACAGTTAGCTTTACGTCTAAATTATTGCGAACTGTACTTACCAATGAACTAAAAGAGAGGATCAGTCTCCGTTAGATGCAATTCAGATAAAGATTATCAAAAAAAAAGCATTGGCTATGGCATGGGCGAAGGCCATATGTACAAATTGAATATATGGTCGCGTTAGCTGGAAGCATGAGAGGAAAGAAGTACAACCACGAGTGTCCCGATAAATGGAAGTGTAGAAGACGTTTCGACATCTGAGGCAACCTCGATTTGGATATCGCTCTCGCTACAGATATCTACTCACATAAACTTAAGAAAAACCAACACGTGGTTTGTGTCTTTGCAACGGTTCATCCTAAATGATGAATGGTGAAGCTTCGAAGAATGATTTTGTATTACAAAGTAGTATATATACATTTCAGATAGATTTCAACGAGGAGCGACATTTCGAATCCCTGAAAAGTAGAGAGCAGATTCGAGGAGAATATGACCTGCACATTTTCCAGGATATTTCATTTGCAGCATCCTAATTGTATTTATGGCATTCCCGAGTTAGACATTCATAAGTTTGTAAGTTATATGAGCAGTATTAGGACTTTCAGCCCATCGAGTCTATTAATGGCTGATCAATCTTTCCCCCTCAACCACATTAGTCAGCCTTTACCCCATGAAGCTGACACACTTACTAATCAAGAATCTGTCTATCTCCGCCTTACATATACACAATAATGGCCTGTGGCAATTAATTCCACAGTTTCATCACTTCTTATTAAAGAAATTCCTCCTTATCTTCTTTCTAAAATCCGTCCTTTTATTCTGAGGTTATTTACATTGGTCATAGACTCTTCCACAGTGGAAATATCCTCCCCAAATCTACTTAACCCACGTTTTTCACTATTCGGGAAGATTTAATGATCCCCTTCAACCCTCTAAACCTAATCGAGTAAAGGCCCAGTGCTGTCAAACGCCCAAAACACGTTAATCAAATCATCCCCGCTATCATTGCCCTGAAACTCCCCGGGGCCGGCTCTAACGCCAGCACAGCCTTCCTTAGATACGGGGACCAAAACTGCTGACAATACTTCAAATCCCGTTTCACCAGTACCTAATACAACCTCAGCATAACATCCAACCTGATATATTCTAATCCTCTTGAAATTAATGCTAACGTTGCATTTGCATTTCGGAATTCTGCTTGCAAGTTAACCTTTTGAGAATCCCACATAGCACACCAAAGTCCCTTTGCGCCTCCGATTTCTGAATTCTCTCCCCAATTAGTAAATATTCTGTGCCTTTATTCCTACTGCCAAAATTCACGACTGGACAGATTGTTAGGCTGTATTTTACCTGCGATTTCTTCGCCCACTCTCCCAACCTGTCCAAGTCCTTCTGCGCAGTCCCTGATTTCTCTACAATACTTGCCCCACTATCTATCTTCATATTACATGCACAATTGGCCACAAAGCCTTCAGTTCCCTCTTTCAAATGACTGACATGCATTGTGAATTATAGATGCCAGAGTATCCACCACAGCGGAAATCCGCTGGTCACTGGCAGCCAAATAGACAAATCATTATTTTATCCCACTGTTTGCAACTGAGCCTACCTTATATCCAGCCTAGTTCCTTTCCTCTAATACCATGTGCTCTCATCTTTTTTGGCAGTGTCCCCTGCGACACTTTATCAAAGGCCTTCTGTAAAGCCATGCAATCCATTTCCGCGGACTCTCTTTTGTCTCTACTGCTATTTACTTCCTCAAAGAATTCAGAGAGATTGATCAGGCACGATCTCCCCTTCAGAAACCATGCTGACGTCCGCTTATTTCACCAGAAGATTCTCAGAAATCTGAAACCTCATCCTGTGTAATGGATTGTAAATTCTTACCAACCACTGGGATCAGGCCAATCGGCCGAAGGTTTCCCCTCTTCTACTTCGCTCCCATCATGAACAGCGCAGTAACATTTACAATTGTCGCACCTTCTGGAACACACCTGATTTTGAATAAATTACCACATGCCCAAATCTTCCGGAGGTGCCGCTGAGAAGCCAAGACCGGAGCCTCGCGGTTCGGCGGTGGATCTTCACGGCCCGGGCGTCGCGGGTAGATGGAGCAGGCAGCTGGTGACTAGATTGGCGATAAAGCAGCGCCTGGAGAGGGCTTTCGAGCGATAGATGAGACGTCGGTGACGCGGTTGATGATGGCGCCGACCGACGTACAAGGACGGACACGTTGAGTGAGGACACCGCTACCGATGGAAGGAACAATGGATGACCCGGTGTCGGAAGGCCGCCGTGAAGAGGCGGGGGAGGGGGGATGGGTGGGATTAGACCGGACCGCCTGGGGGATCCGGCGTGGGCGTGGGGGGATCCCCGTGATGAACAATAGAAAATGGACGCGGTGGCGTGAGAGGACCGCAGTGAGGGAGGTAGGAGGGTGTGTGGGGGGGGGGGCTGGGGTGGGAGAACCAAGGATGGAACTGGCGCGGGTGGTTGGGGGGGGTAAATTAGTAAGCCCCCTTTATGGGTAACTATTCGAAAAGCTTGGCATGGTATGCAAGCAAGGAATTTCACTGACTTCCCACATGTGACAATAAAGTACTCAATTTAATTCAATTCATCAACCTCCAAAGGCACCTATTTCTGAAATGTTTGGTACAGTCCATCTGTTCCAGTAGCTTATCCACCTTCAGGTATTTCGGATTTGCAAGCACCTTAGTAATAGCCACTCCAGAAAATTCTGCCCACTGACTCTGTTGGATCACTTCAACAACGATGTCGAATCACTCGTCATATCTGTTCCGGTATTTCGCACTGAGTGTTGCGCAGTTGGGGTTCAATGCAATTCCTTCCAATTCATCATCCTCTTCTTAGTTGTACCTCGCACCCATTATACCTAACGATTTAATGTTCCATGAAATATCCTGACCAGACATCCGTGACGTTGCCCCCTACTGAAAATATGTAATTACCGCTCCTCTTTTACTTGAATCCCCATTATACATGTCGCATGCGTACCCTGGAGATTTAATAATAATAATAATAATAATAATAATGCATTACATTTATATAGCGCTTTTCATATACTCAAAGACGCTTTACAGGGATTTAGAGAACATAGGGAAATGAATAAATAGATAAATAAGTAAATAAGTAAACGAACAGAGAAAGGAGACAGAAGGTGTGGTGACCTTCAGTGGTTGAAGGCAGTACTGAACAGGTGAGACTTCAGTGATGTTTTGAATGTGGTGAGTGTGGAGGAGTCTCTAACGGTTTGGGGTAGTGAGTTCCATAGGGTGGGAGCAGCGATGGAGAAAGCCCTGTCCCCCAGGATCTGAGTTTGGTCCGGATGTGGGGGGATAGGAGATTGGCAGCAGCAGAGCGGAGGGTGCAGGTGGGAGTGTGCCTGTGAAGGAGGTCGGTCAGGTAGGATGGGGCCAGGTTATGGAGGGCTTTGTAGGTTATGAGGAGGATTTTGTACTGGATTCTCTGGGGGATGGGGAGCCAGTGGAGTTTGTAAAGGACGGGGGTGATATGGTCACGGATCGGGTTGTGGGTGAGTAGACGGGCAGCGGAGTTTTGAATGTATTGAAGTTTACTGATGATTTTTGAGGGTGCGCCATAGAGGAGGCTGTTGCCGTAATCCAGACGGGAGGTGAAACCTTTTTGCGGAACATTTCAAAATGTCACTACCACTATCCGCACTTCAGGAGGAATCCGTTGCTTTTGTGCATGTCATCGTTGCCGCAGATCTGATCCATATGAAACACAAATCATTCTCTCAAGAACCAACTATTCAGGCAAGCATTAATTTGCCCTATTGTCCTATTGCAAGCCCCACATGCACATCGTCTCGGAATCCAGATATGACAGCCATTGCTTTGAACCTTCAGCCTAACTTCCGAAATTATTCTACAAAGCTTTATAATTATTCAAACTATGTCGTCGATACCAATGTGTCTAACTACCGCTGGGATCGGCACCTCTCTAAGAATGTTCTGCAACCTTTCCTAGAATTCTTTGTCTCCTGATCTCCGAGGCAACATGCCAGCGGTCCATTTCAAGGTCACCTGATCTCCTGCCCTTTCCCCTAATCATAGAAATTTCAAGGATTGCAATCCTGCTTCATTGCAATCTCCATTGTTGCGCATCCGTGGATATATCTGACTGTTGTTGTTGCGCTCCTCTGCAATGCTGGTCTGCTTTGATGATCTCGAATGCATTTAGAAATCGTGCTCGTCCCAAGATCCTTAATCAGAAAATAACATTCATTAGAATTGCATTGAAATAGATGAAGGAATCATGCTGCTATTGGCGACGATATTAGCGACGATTTGTGCTTTGTCGGATGAGTCTTGCAATCAATAACTGCCGAATGGTAACTTGGAATTCTTTTGAACGCTCTGAAGTAGGTGGTGATCGACAAAATACCAAGAAGTTCTGAATTTGTTTTTGCATATACATTTTTATCTCTTCTTGGAATATTTTATTGTAAGGAATGTAAAGTCGCCACAGGGAAATCTCATATTGGCTCTCTAAATTAAGAGATACAAAAGTGTTTTGTAGCATAAATAGTATGTCCATACAAACGTCCTTTGGGACGTTGTTATGTGTTTTATTTATATTGCGTATTAATTAATGTAATGATATCATTTATTACAAACGTCATGCACAATTTGATTTCACGAAATTGTTACGTGAAATGTTGACCTTTCCTCTTGAGGCAATTCGCAGACATCTTCACCGGACGATTTCCAAATATATTTTATCGCCAAGTAAATACACATAAAGTCAGATAACAAATTGGTAAATAGAATTGTAAAATGCGAGATCATTTGACGAACTGTTTAAAATACAATGTTACATTGCACGTTCAGGTGAAATATTGGCAATTTCACCAAACGCAGGATGTTGCTATGGATCTTTGAAATATGGTCTGTAGAATTATAGAGTCACGCAGCATGGGCATAAGCTGATCGAACCCACTCTGTCTACATTTGGCCCTTAACGCTCAAAACGTTTGTGTCACGCTACTTATACGAAGGCACTGTACCCAACTCCGAAGCTTCGTATAGCACCATCCTCTGCGTAACCACACAGGCCTCTATTTCGATATTTCCGCTCCCGCCTTAAATGATGTGCTCTAGTTCTCGGCTCAACTACCATAAGAGTGACACTGTATGCATTCACCTTAGCAACGTCCGCATGATTACACCTACCTCCCTGTAAGGTCAAGTCTCACCTTTCCTTGTTCCAATGAAAAGGGCACCACTCTATCGAACCTCTACTTTAGTAACAAGTAGTTTAACAGTAGTCCGTCAATCCATTATCATCCCTTTCGAATGTGGACCATTCCCATCTTAATAACAAGCTTTCTAGAACATGACGAACGGAAATGCAAATTGTGCACTAAATGTGGCATCATCAGAGTCCTGCACAGCTGTATTATGAAGTCCCATCTCATGTACTCCTGGCCCTTACAGATGATGGGAAGCTTGCGCAACAACATTTTTTTTCACTGCGCCATCGAAACGATTGGCCACTTTCCAAAATATACTGGTTAATCCTACCGCGGATTGCGAAAATTTAAATTCCACCGCAGTGTCAATAGGTTGTTTGAGGTGGACACCTTGCCGAAGTGTATTAATATTCCAAGAAATGTGTATTCTTTTGAAACTTGACAATGATGCTCGTGGTGTATCTTTCGGTCGAGGCCAAAGCGATTCGGCAGTTAACTTTGTTCACTTCGTCCAATAAATCTCAATTAACTATTCATTACATAAATATCAGTAGAATGTACGGACATATTATGGCTGTTAGATTATGTTTTCGTTGTTATTAATGAACAACATTGTATTAATCACATTAAAATGTCCGGATTCTGATTATTCACTTGGATTTTAAATTTTTTTTTCAACAGACGCCGATTTGAAACACAAATTAAAAGGTATGCAAAGGCACTTCAGAATATGGCACAGAATCTTCCCAGATTCAATATATAACACAATCATCACTCTTCCATATCCTGGTCTTTCCAACACATGTATTACATTTTAAATAATAATTGGACAATAATCGACACATCTCAATTAATATTTTTACTCGAAGACAAACAATATATACTCGTGTAAGTCAGACATAATTTGCTAGACGAATTAGCTCATCGGTTTTGCTAGGTTCGTTTAATTTACAAGCCATCGATCCTTGGAAAAAACTATATTTCTGAAAAAGAACGACGTTGTTACGCTTCAAAAGATATACTACAAATGCAGATTATTCGGAAGAAATTCGCGTGGGCTGATTAATAAATTAATCTGCATAATACTTTCTTTCCTTTTATTTAAAATTTGGGCTCAGACCAGTCTTATTCCAATCTCTTCAATTGGTATGTGTACGTTTGTTACGATGCGATATCCATTCTCTCTGTGGGAAAGTCTTTCAGGTCATCAGCTTGATTTTGCAAATGTTTTAATATTCCAATATATGGGTATCTGCACTTCTCACCGCCATTCGTGGGGAATAACATTGACATTAGGTTTATTTTCTATGCAATTTATTCATTGGCAGGCAGGTTTGCCACTGCTACACGGGTAGTTTTAAACTAAATAGGGGGAGGGTTTCAAGTGGGATAGTCAAGGATGGAGTTAAAGGGAAAGAGAGTAAAGGGATAGTCAATGACCCAGAATTAACGGGAAATAAAGCTCACAAATGGACAGGAGAGTATCGCCAAGTGTAATAGGGATCGATGTGAAGGGTGAGATGAGTAAGGAATTAAAAGTATTAGAAATGAGTGCGCGAAGTATAAGAAGTAAAGAAGATGAGCTTGAGGCTCAGAGTTAGAGGTTGGTAGATATAACATTGTGGGGATTACATAGACGTGGCTGCAGGAGAATGGGGCCTGTGAAATTAAAATTCAGGGTTATACATCCTATAGAAGGGACATGCAGGTGGGCAGAGGCGGTGGGGTAGCTCTGCTGGCGAGGAACGAAATTCAGTCCCTTGCGAGGGGCGACATAGGGACTGACGAGGTAAAGTCACAGTGGATTGAGTTGAGGAATTGTTAAGGCAAGAAGACACTAATTGGTGTTATCTACAGATTCCCAAATAGTATTCCGGATGTAGGGTGTAATATGTAGCAGCAGTTAAAACTGGAATGTAAGAAAGGTAATGCCACTGTGGTGATGGGGGATTTCAATATGCAGGTAGACTGGGAAAATCAGGTTGGTTCTGGACCCCAAGAAAGAGAGTTTGTTGAGTGACTTCGAGATGGATTCTTAGAGAAGCTTGTAATGGAGACGAGCAGAGAAAACGCAATTCTGGTTTAAGTGTTATCCAGTGAACCAGATTTGATAAGAGAACTCGAGGTAAAGGAACCGCTTAGAGGTAGTGATCATAATATGCTTAGTATTAACCTGCAATTTGAGAAGGAGAAGGTTAAATCGGGAGTGTCAGTGTTACAGTTGAACAAAGGGGACTATGAAGGCATGAGAGAGGAGCTGGCCAAGGAAGTCTGGAAAGGGATCGTAGCAGGAATGACGGTGGAAGAGCATTGGCAGGAATTTCTGGGCATAATCCGGAAGGCGCAGGATCATTTCAATCCAAAAAGGAAGAAAGTTTCTCATGGGAGTAGGAGGCAACCGTGCTTGACAAGGGAAGTTAAGGATGGACTCAAACTAAAAGTAAAGATGTATAACACAGCAAAGTGTAGCGGGAAGGCAGTGTGTTGGGAAACTCTCATAGGACAACAGCAGGTAACAAAACGGGCAATACGGGCTGAAAAGATGAGGTACGAGGGGAAACTGGCCATGAATATAAAGAAGGGCAGTAAAAGCTCCTTTAGATATGTTAAGAGAAATATAGTAGCAAAGTCAAATGTGGCTCCCTTGATGGAATAAACGGGTGAAATTGTTATGGGTAACAAGGAAATGGCAGAGGAGTTAAATAGGTACTTCGGATCTGTCTTCACTAAGGAAGACACAAACAATCCCCCAGATGTACTAGAGGACAGAGGATGTAGGGAGGTAGAGGAACTGAAATAAATTTTCGTTAGGCGACAAATAGCATTGGGTAGACTAAAGGGACTGTAGGATGATAAATCTCCTGGGCATGATAGTCTGCATCCTAGGGCCTCAACTAGGTGCCTCTAGTAATAGTGGACGCATTGGTGAGCATTTTCCAATGTTCAATAGATTCAGGATCAGTTCATGTGAATTGGAAGATAGCTAATGTTATCCCACTTTTCAAGAAAGGAGCGAGACAGAAAACGGGGAATTACAGACCAGTTAGCCTGACTTCGATGGTGGGAAAGATGCTGGAGTCAATTATTAAAGAGGTAACAACAGTGCATTTTGATAGCAGTAAAAGGATAAGTCCAATTCAGCATGGATTTATGAAAGGGAAATCATGCTTGACTCATTTTCTGGAACTTTTTGAAGATGTTGCAAGTAAAATGGATGAAGGGGAGCCAGCGAATTTAGTGTATCTAGACTTTCAGAAAGCCTTTGGTAAGATCCCGCACAGGAGATTGATGACTAAAATTTGAGCACATGGTGTTCGGGGTTGGGTGTTGACATGGAGAGAAAATTGGTTGGCAATCAGGAAGCAAAGAGTTGGAGTAAACGGGTCCTTGTAAATTTCCCCGGTGTGGGACGAACAAAGGAATATATTATTATTATTATTTTCAGAATGGCAGATAGTGGCGAGCGGAGTGCAGCAACGCTCGGTGTTGGGGACGCAAATGTTTACTGTGATGTATACATGCAACAATATGGTAAAGCTGCTATGCGATGTATACATGCAACAATTTGGTAAAGCTGTGCCTGCGCAGCTGCAAAAATACACAGAGAGTTAAAATGGCCATCTTGTGTCCAGACCTGTGTTGTTTTGGTCTCCCGCTCAATGCATGCTTTAGAGAATGATACTGAGTGGAACGTATCATTAATTGGCGACGAGGATAAACTTGTTTTGAAGTTTCGCCTTGTGACTTGCTGTTGTGGCTACAATGGCTATTTTTGGGTCAATAGGGGACTTTGATGTTGCAAAGGGCGGCTGGGTGCAGTACGCCGAGCGCATTGAACATTACTTCCTAGCGAACGACATTACAGTTGCAGGAAAGAAAAGGGCTATCTTGCTTTCCGTGTGTGGAGGACCAACGTACAGACTCATCTCGAGTTTACTTGCTCCAGAGAAACCTGGGCAAGTCGAATATTCTGAGATTGTGTCAAAAGTCACGAATCACAAGGTCCCGAAACCGTCGGTCATCGTCCAGCTTTACAAATTCAACTCTCGTTATCGTCAACCGGGAGAGTCAGTCGCCGATTATGTGGCCGAGTTACGTAACCTCGCTGAACATTATGCTTATGGTTCGAATCTCAAGGAAATGTTACGTGATCGTTTGGTGTGTGGGATTGATGAATACCGCATTCAGCGGCGATTATTGTCGGAAGCCACGCTGGATTTCGACAAGGCACTCTCTATCGCCACCGCTATGGGGACGGCAGACCGCAACACGGCTGATCTCCGTGACGGGAAACTAAAGCCCAGCGAAGCGATAAACAAAATCGCAAAATCAAGGGGGCTTCACAGTGGTCAGCCTAAACGGGGAACCGTAAGAGGATTTTCGTGTTATCGCTGTGGTGGCTCTCCCCACGTTGACCCGAACGACTGTCCAGCAAAACAGGTGGAGTGTTTCAACTGCGGTAAAAAAAAAGGGCATTTCTCACGGTGTGCAGATCGAGTGGGAAAAATGCTCAAGTCGAAGAAAAAAACAGCAGAAAAAGTAGTCAGCCGGTAAAAACGGATAAAAGGCACCAACTGACCGAGGAAGGTGATGTGTATGGTCTTTATCATAACAAAAGTGAGAAGAAGAAAGTTACTCCTTTCACTGTGGACATGTGTGTGGGGGGAAGGACTATCCCCATGCAAATCGACACCGGAGCTGGAGTTACGCTTATCAGTGAAGAGACGAAGAAGGACCAGTGGCGAAAAGGTGAAAGGTTACGCCTTTGTGATAGTACCGTGGTTATCCGTACTTACACTGGAGAGAAAGTGGAATTGTTGGGAGAATGTTCAGTGCCCGTCTCTCACAACCAGAAAACAGCGACGCTCAAGCTGATGGTAGCGAAGGGGGTGGGGCCAAGCCTACTTGGCCGTGAGTGGTTGAAAGTTCTGCGACTCAACTGGCAGGAGGTGAACCAGGTTAAAGTGAACGACCGCCTGCAGCGCATCCTCTCTAAATACGGTGACCTCTTCAAAGCGGAGCTCGGGACTCTCAAAGGCTTCTTAGTCGACATCTACATCGACCCGGCCGTACCACTGAATTCATCAAGGCTCGACCAGTGCCGCAGGCCCGTCGTGATCGCGTTGATCGCGACTTAGATCGCCTACAGGAGAAGAAAATCATAGAACCCGTTCAACACTCGAAATAGGCGGCACCAATTGTCTCCATTGACAAGGCAGACGGTAGCGTGAGAATCTGCTGAGACTACAGGTTAACGGTGAATACAGCAGCTCGATCTGATACGTATCCAATACCTCGGATTGATGAGTTGTTTACGAAGCTGGTGAAGGGGAAGCAGTTCACCAAACTTGACCTGTCGCACGCTTACCAGCAGTTGGTTTTGTCGTCCAGATGCCGTGAACTGGTGACGAAAAATACCCATCGCGGGTTGTTCCAATACACCAGAATGCCGTTTGGCATTTCAACAGCACCGGCTGTATTTCAGCGTACGATGGACAATCTTCTGGCGGGGATTTCTGGGGTTGCGGTGTATCTGGACGATCTGCTCGTCACATGTAGTTCCGAAGAAGAATACCTCGACAACCTCGAACAAGTCTTCCGCAGGCTCCAAGATGCAGGCCTACGACTGAAACGGAAAAAATGCGCCTTTCTCGTCAATGAAGTTCAATACTTGGGCCATAAGGTAAGCGCTGAAAGGCTGCAGCCAGTGGATGAACGAGTCAAAGCCATCGATGATCTGGTTGAACCGAACAACTCAAGGCGTTCCTTGGGATGCTGAACTATTATGGCAAATTTCTGCCTAATCTCTCAACTATGCTCGAACCGCTTCAACTGCTGCGCAAAAAGGTTCGATGGCACTGGGGATCAGTTCAGCGGAACGCGTTCGCACAAGCTAAGCAAGGCCTGAAATTGTCCAAAGTTCTGACGCACTACGACAGCAACAAGCCGCTCGTTCTCTCCTGCGACGCCAGCCCTCACGGAGTACGGGCACTGCTGTTACACGTCATGGAAGATGGCACGGAAATGCCAATAGGCTACGCTTCACGCAGTCTGAATAACGCCGAACGCAAGTACTCGCAGCTGGATAAGGAGGGTCTAGCCATAATCATCGGCGTCAAGAAGTTCCACACATACTTGTACGGACGACGATTCGTAATCAACACCGACCACAAGCCGCATCTTGGGTTCTTCATTAACGACAAGGCCATTCCGCTAATGGCTTCGCCGCGAGTGATTCGCTGGTCGCTAACACTGGCAGCATACGATTAACGACATGGCGTACAAACCGGGCTCAGCCAACGCCAATGCAGACGCGCTTAGCCGACTACCACGACGAGCAACGGTATCGCTAGCGCCAATACCAGGAGAAATTGTCATTCTGATGAGCGAGTTGGTGAAATCGCCCATCACTCCGTCGTGTGTTCGCACCATGACGCAGGGGGATCCGATTTTTTCTCGCGTTCGCGAATACATCATGAGCGGGTGGCCAGACAAACCACCAAATGATGATTTCACGCCCTACCTCAGTCGCAAAGTGGAGCTGAGCATTCACGAGGGTTGTCTTCTCTGGGGTAGTCGTGTTGTACTACCACCCCAAAGTCACTCGCAAATGATTGAGGAAGTGCATGATGCCCATCCGGGTATTGTGAAGATGAAAGCGATCGATAGAGGTTGTGTGTGGTGGCCTGGAATCTATAAGGACTTAGAGCGCAAAGTCCGAGCGTGTTCAGAATGCCAAATGCATCAGTGGGATCCGCCCAAAGCACCATTGTATTCATGGGAGCATCCTAGTCAACCGTGGTCGCGAGTTCATGTCGATTATGCCGGCCCAGTACAGGGAAATATGTTGCTTTTTCTCATCGACGTATATTCGTTACTATGGACAAGTTTTGCTTCGTGTTCGCGACACATGGCCTTCCACATACATTGGTTTCTGACAATGGCCCATGTTTCACTAGCGAAATGTTCGCAAAGTTCATGAAAGCGAATGCAATTCGTCATGTCAAAAGTGCGCCATACCATCCAGCAACCAATGGTCTCGCATAGCGGCGAAGGCAGCGCTCCGCAAGATGTCGGGACCGCTGCAAACGCGTGTCGCTCGATTCCTCATCTCGTATCGTTCAACGCCGCAAACTACGACAACGCAAACGCCGGCTGAAATGCTGATGAAAAGGAAAATTCGCACGCGTTTCAGCATTGCGGTGCCAGATGGAAGAGCGACAATTGGTGACAAACAATTCTCGCGCCCAGCTCGAGAATTTGAGGAGGGAGAGAGCGTGCTAGTGCGCAACTACCAGAGAGGGGAGAAATGGGTACCAGGACGCATCGCAAAGAAACTAGGTCCTGTCTCGGACCAGGTCGAGGTTCACGTCAACGGGGTAGGAATCTGGAAACGTCACGCAGACCAGATTCTGAAACGCGAAATCGACTCTCCCACAACCAACGAAACGGGAGATTCGGTAGATTTCGACAGGGATACGCCCACAGTGCGCGTTGAGGACGCCAACGAAAGAAGCGTTGCACAAGAAAATTTCAACGAAAGCAAACACAAAAGAAGCGTTGCACCTGAAAACGTCAACGAATACAATCACGATAACACCGTCGTGGACGCGACATCACAGCGCAACGAAGAAAGCCATTCAGGGCGGAAGCAGTACCCAAAGCGAAATAGAAAGCGACCGGATTACTACGGATTTGGACAACGAACTTGATTATACGGATTTGGTTATATGGACAATGTAAACGCCATAAAAGTATGGTTAGCATTAATGGAAAGGACTGTAGCGTGAATACTCTTTCGGCATTACATTGAAGATGATACTCATATTCAAAAGATGAATTGGTTATGTAAACTTTGATTTGGATTGTAAATAGATACCAAAATGATGCATGTTTTTGCACTTACTTAAATGGGGGTTTGTTATAGAAAAATACTTTGGAAACATAATGTATAAAGATAATTATGATTTAAAAAATATATCACAATTCTAATGGGGGAGATATGTGATGTATACCTGCATCAATATGGTAACGCTGCTATGTGATCTATACATGCAACAATATGGTAAAGCTGTGCATGCGCAGTTGCAAAAATACACAGAGAGTTAAAATGGCGATCTTGTGTCCAGACCTGTGTTGGTTTGGTCTCCCACTCAATGCGTGCTTTAGTGAATTATACTGAGTAGAACGTATCATTGACCATATATATTAATGATTTGGAAGAGGGACTTAGAAGCAACACTAGCAGGTTTGCGGATGACACGAAGCTGGGTGGCAGTGTAAACTGTGAAGAGGATGTTACGAGGTTGCAGGGAGACCTGGGCAGGTTGAGTGAGTCGGAAGATGCGTGGCAGATGCTGCATAATATAGATAAATGTGAGATTATCCACTTTGGCGGCAAAAACAAGGAGGCAGATTATCATCTCTATGGTGTTAGGGTAGGTAAGGGGGAAGTGCAGCGAGACCTGGGTGTCCTTGTACACCAGTCACTGGAAGTTGCCGTGCACGTACAGCAAGCAGTGAAGAAAGCTAATGGCATGTTGGCCATAACACGAGGATTTCAGTGTAGGAGCAAAGAGGTTCTTCTGCGGTTGTATGGATCCCTGGTAAGACCACACTTGGAGTATTGTGTACAGTTTTGGTCTCCTAATTTGGGGAAGGGCATCCTTGTAATTGAGGCATTGCAGCGTAAGTTCACAAGATTGATCCCTGGTGTTGCGGGACTGTCATAGGAGGAAAAATTGAAAAGACTAGGCTTGTATTCGATGGAGTTTAGAAGGATGGGAGGTGACCTTATAGAAACATAAACAATTATAAAAGAACTGGACAAGCTAGATGCAGAAAAAATATTCACAATGTTGGGCGAGTCCAGAACCAGGTGCCAGAGTCTTAGAATAAAGGGGAGGCCATTTAAAACTGAGGTGAGAAGCGACTTTTTCACCCAGAGATTTGTGAATTTGTGGAATTCTCTGTCACAGAGGGTTGTGGAAGCCAAATCACTGGATGAATTTAAGAGAGAGTGAGATGGAGCTCTATGGGGCTAATAGAATCAAGGGATATGTGGAGAAGGCACGCACGGATGGGTGAGTGTAGATGATCAGCCAAGATTACAATGAATGGCGGTGCTGGCTCGAAGGGCCGAATGGCCACATCCTGCACCTATTTTCTATGTTTCTATGTTTCTATATTTACAAATCATTTTCGTTTAATACGGTCTGCCTGTTTTCAAAGTCTCAGTTTGATCACAAATGCTCCATGGATTTAAAATATTTTGGAATATATTGGCTGGTTTCAAACACGAGTATTTTGCCTTATGAGTCGTGCCTCATTTAAATGCACGCTGTACCATTTTTATTTCTTTGCAGATATAGAAGAGCTGAAAGCAAAACTTGATGCAACAGGTAAGTGTGCAGCATTGGATTCAGGAGGTGCAATGTCACTAAAAGTAACTGCCGGAAGTGCCCCGCGTTGTTCGCTACGATATTTCAGTCTCAACAAGCAGTAATGATACTGATTTTTACTTTCGTCAGTTCTCTACAATGATATGTTCATGCGTACGATATCCCATGGGTCAATGCAGTTATTTCAGTACATCGAAAGATAATTACTAAATGCTATAACTGCAGAAATATTTTCTTAAAGAAAAACGAAAAGGTGTAAATACATTTAGGCAGAGCTAAACTAAATCATTAAAATATGTTAGAATCTGATTTCACTCTAAACAAAGTGAAGGATTAATGGAATAGAAACTGTTTTATAAAGAGCATAGCGTCAGATTCAGGGTCAGGCTTCGGTCCAGGTACAGGACAGTGTTCTCCTGATTGCGATTCTATTCGCTGACAAATATACTTGTAAATGGCATGATATCACCCTACTGTTTCTTGATCTCACCATCTCCATTACAGGTGACAGACTATTAACTGGCATCTATTTTAAACCCACTGACTTCCGCAGGTATCTTGAATACACGTCTTACCACCCGGCTTCTTGTAAAGACTCCCTTTCCTACTCCCAATCCATCCACCTACGGCGTAACTGCACCCAAGATGAGATGTGCCATACCAGGTTAACGGAGGTGTCCTCATTCTTTATTAGATGGAGGATCCCCTCTTTCAACAGAGATGAGGCCCTGCCTCGGGTCTCCTCTGTATCCCGCAGCTCCGCTTTTGCTCCCAATCCCCCCAATCATAACAGGGACAGAGTCCCCTAGTCCTCACCTTTTAAAGAATCAGGCATCGCTTACAGCACGTGACCCTCCAATATTACCGGCACCTCCAAGAGGATCCCACCGCTAACCGCATCTTCGCATTTCCACCCCTTTCCGCTTTCCGCGGAGACCGTTCCCTCCGTAATTCTTAGTTCAACTCATGCCTTCCCACACAAGCCAACCCCTCCCCTGGCACTCTCCTCTGCAAGCGGAGGAGATGCAACACTTAGCCCTATATCTCCTTCATCGACACCGTCCATGGATCCCGATAGTCTTTTCAGGTAAGGCAGAGGTTCACTTGCACCTCCTCCAACCTCATCTAATGTAACCACTATTTCAGGGGCGAACTCCTATATAACGGCGAGACAAGCGCAGGCTCGGCGAGCGTGACGCTGAACACCTCCGCTTGGTCTGCCTAACCCTACCTGATCTCCCGCTTCCTAAACACTTTATCTCTCCGTCACATTCCCACGCTGACCTTACTGTACTGGGCCTCCTCCATTGACAGAATGAGTCTCGGCGCAAATTGTAGGAACAACAGCTCATATTTCGTCTGTGTAGCATACACCCTTGCGGTATGAACACTAACTTCTCTAACTTCAACCAAAGCTTGCTTTCCCTCGATCGCCATTCCTCCCCTTCCCAGTTCCCGACCAGTCTTACTGTTTCCGACTGCATTTTATATCTGTTTGCTTTAACAGAGATAACAGAGCACCTAAATCCCAGTTAACAATGATCATTTCTACCTTTTGCATGAAATTCATACCCCTTTTCCTATTTTCACACCAGTCACTTCCTTGTCCACGCATCTCCCTCTTCCCTGACATCAGTGCGAAGAAGGGTCTCGACCCGAAACGTTACCCATTCATTCGCTCCAGAGATACCGCCTGTTCCGCTGAGTTACTCCATCATTCTGCGTCTATCTTTGATCATATGACTATTTTGTTCCATGCATTTGATAGCATTTGTCGTACTTCCAGTAACGGTGACCTTTTGAACAATGAATTGAACGTATAGAAGTTACGACTCGGTTTCGACATGTTCTGGTATTCAGTCCAAATTATCTATTGGCTAACATATCATACGGAATCACAGTGAAATGTGAGATACATTTCCATTAGCACTTTCGCATCTTCCATGGTAAAGACCATAGCTTACAATTTACATTTGTGCTCCATTGATTTTGCGATGGCGATTCCACTTGGGAACGTATAATGAGAGCAATATTACCTGTGAAGGAACCCTTCGTCAGTAATTCCATCAACGTATTTTGGACCTAAACGAATATGCATTGTGAGCAAATAACGTGGCTGCCTGCTGGTGCCTCAATTATGGAATACAATCTTCGAGCGAGCAGTTTTTTACGTGCTGCTGTTCGCATATGAAAAGCGGAGGGACGCTGTCGATAATTAAAGATACTTGTGAAAATAAATTACGTTGAATGGGAGTGACGACAAATACAATACAAACTACTGTCTGTCACGTTTATTCCTGTATCGATGTTGGAGCCGCAATTCGAACCGTCCATCATCATGCCAATTCCACTGCAATGCACGCTTCTCCACAGCTCTGTGCAAAATTTCCAGGTCGTTCGCTGAGAACGCTTCTGCCTAATAAACAAATGGTCGTGAGTGCAGTTAATAGAGATGACGTTGACCATGTGATCCAGGTCATCTTAGCGGGCTTCTGATCTATGATTCAAACCTTTTTTTCCCAAGGTAACATGCTAAATAGCTTTACGCGCTGTTGTTATAGAATACATAGACATAATTTCACTATTTTATTCATGGGGCAAAAAGCATTTATATTCCATAGTATATAGGGAGAACGTTCTGATAGACAACAAGCAGAACAAAATAAACACTACCTGATTTTCAAACAAAACATAGAAACATAGAAACATAGAAAATAGGTGCAGGAGGACGCCATTCGGCCCTTCGAGCCAGCACCGCCATTCATTGTGATCATGGCTGATCGTCCCCAATCAATAACCCGTGCCTGCTTTCTCCCTATATCGCTTGATTCCACTAGGTCCTAGAGCGCTATCTAACTGTCTTAAATCCATGCAGTAATTTGGCTTCCACTGCCCTCTGTGACAGACAATTCCACAAATTCAAAACTCTTTGTGGAAAGACTTCTTTCTCACATCAGTTTTAAATGGCCTCCCCTATATTCGAAGACTGTGGCCCCTGGTTCTTGACTAGCCCAGCATTGGGAACATTTTTCCTGCATCTAGCTTGTCCAGTCCTTTTATAATTTTATATGTTTCTATAAGATCCCTTCTCATCCTTCAACACTCCAGTGAATACAAGCCTGGTCTTTTCAATCTTTCCTCATATGACAGCCCCGCCAACCCAGGGATCAATCTCGTGAAACTTCGCTGCACTGTATCAATTACAAGGATGTCCTTCCTCAAATTAGGAGACCAAAACTGTACACAATACTCCAGATGTGGTCTTACCAGGGCCCTATACAACTGCAGAAGAACCTCTTTACACCTATACGGAAATCCTCTTGTTATGAAGGCCAACATGCCATTAGCTTTCTCCACTGCCTGCTGTACCTGCACGCCAAATTTCAGTGACTAGTGTACAAGTACATCCAGGTCTCTCTGCACCTCCCCCTTACCTAACCTAAGTCCATTGAGATAATAATCTGCATCCTTGTTTTTGCCGCCAAAGTATCTATATTCTACTGCATCTGCCATGCATCTGGCCACTCACTCAACCTGTCCAGGTCTCCCTGCAACCTCCTAACATCCTCTTCACAGTTTACACTGCTACCCTGCTTTGTGTCAGCCGCAATCTTGCTGGTGTTGCTTCGAATTCCCTCCTCCAAATCATTAATATATATGGTAAACAGTTGCGGTCCCAACACCGAGCGTTGCGGCATTCCACTCGCCCCTGCCTGCCATTCTAAAAAGCACCCGTTTACACCTACTCTTTGCTTCCTGTCTGCCAACCAATTTTCTATCCATGTCAACACCATGTGCTCTAATTTTAATCACGAATCTCCCGTGTGTGACCTTATCAAAGGCTTTCTGAAAGTCTAGATACCTACATCAATTGGCTCCCCTTGATCCATTTATTTGTCACATCCTCAAAAAAACCGGGAAAAAAAGAAATTACTCTTTAACAGGTAATGCATTTTCGACATTAATGACTAATTGAAATTGTAACATATTCACAGCTCTATTCAAATGATTCGACTTTACTAATATTATTAATATATTTTCGTACTAGAAAAAATAATGAACAATAGTGAAAAGGGTAAGTACAATGAAATCTGTAGATGAAAATCTATAATCTATAATTAGTTACTTTCGGTTATTCCCTTTTTTAGCAAACGAAACAGATGTGGATTAAAGAATGAGTCGTCTCATTTGCTTCTTCACTTGTTGTGATCGAATCGATTAGTATAGTATATATACTATATATGTGTGCATGTGTGTGTAAATATTTGCATATGTATGTAAACGTAGTTTCTGATTATATATAATCTGAATCTGCATTTGGATACATATACAAACATTGACATATGTGTGCGAGACAGATTGTGTGTGCGTGTGTGCGTGAGAGAATGTGTGCGTGTGTGTGTGCGAGAGAGAGCGTGAAAATGTGTGTGTGTGTGGGAGTGTGTGTGTGTGTGTGTGTGTGTGTGCGTACGTGCGCGTGTGTATGTTTGTCCACGTGAATTATTTACTGATATTATTAATTTATATAAAGCAGCGTTTTACATATAAAGCAGCAGCCATAGTAGCGATCCATGCGAAACGGCACTGGGCAGGAATATTGTTCTTCCATCACAACCTTATGTTCATCTGTGGCATTCCGCGTTAGCTGCGCTCCTCGTGTTTTCCTGAACCGAAACCTCCGATACCCCAGGGGGAAACGGGCGCATCCTATCCAACCTCTGCTTACAACTCTAGTTCGTAAGTGTCTGTAATTTCCTCATAAAACTTATCTGTACCCTTTCCATCTTAAGGATATGTTTGCTACCGTTGCATGAAAGGAACTGGGCACAATACGTCTGATATACACCTACTGAAACATTCTTGGCATAATGTCTCAAATTCTGCCCTCAATGCCCTGAGCAATGAAGGCAAGAGTCACGCAAACTTTTTTTTCACCGAACTGGAAATACTCTCAATTCCTCTGTCTTCGCTAAATTACCTTCCAACATAAGACTTTCCACCCTACCAGATCCGATATGTCCTCTC
Organism: Rhinoraja longicauda; assembly: GCF_053455715.1. Lineage (NCBI taxonomy): Eukaryota > Metazoa > Chordata > Chondrichthyes > Rajiformes > Arhynchobatidae > Rhinoraja > Rhinoraja longicauda. The sequence continues at coordinate 92,468 of NW_027601511.1, read as the reverse complement.
TCTTTTATGGACGTGGCTCGCGGCACCCACTTCATAAGAATTCACCGCTCACCTGAGTATACTCCGTTTTCCGCAGTGTTGCTCTTGCGCCCCTTCCCCCAGAAGAAACAAGGAAACAGTTCACCTGGTCCTCATGCGTCACCGCACCAGTGTCCGCATCCGACACATTATTTTGCGACATTTCAGTCATCTGCAAACGAGAAGGATAGCTGGGGTCCCTGCGTGGAGGCAGCGGAGGAGCCATATGGCAGGGGCTACATCTCCTGTGTTTGCAGGAAAATTCCTTGGCGAGGGCGTGATTTGGATGGGAAGGGATGAGTGAATTAGTGAATGACGTTTTGAGTGGCCTTCAAAATAGCCGTAACGATATGTAGATGGGAAGATATCACATTCTTGAACACAAACGAAAACTTGCTGATTTTTTTGCAGAAAACATGCGCTCGATCCTACAAGGCCTGTTGAATCTTACAGTTGCTAAGCATTTTAACTTCCTTTCCCATTCCCCAATTGACGTTCTGTCTTTGGGTCCGACATTACCGGATGGAGGCCGTAAATATTTGGAACAGGACCTCATATCCCTCTTGGGGTGCTTACAACACATCAATATATATTAAATACTAGAACTATATGCAATCATAAACTATCTCTCTACAATTCCTGCTTTGTCCACAACAACCTACGTCCATTACCCCCCCCTCCCGACCCCCTGCCCTGGTGCTCCACCCATAATTGAGAGCACCTATAAATTCCTTTCCCACATCGGCTATTTCCGTTCCTCTAGCTTCATAACCCGCAACTCTTTTCCGATCACACGCCTTCTGCTTTTATCTTTGGCCTTTGTTCCAAACATTTGCCTATACCTCACCCCCTCCCCTGTGTGCACATATTACCTGCCTCGCTTTGCCCTGACTCTTACATCTTCCAGCTTTATGCTCGCCAAATACATTCAGCCTGGGGAAATTGAATAGGTGACATTTCTGTTTGGGACATTTCTTAAGTCTGAGAGTCAGAGGGGATAGAAACGAGGTTTACGGACAGCACATAGAACAAATGATCGAAAGGCATGCAAAAAGCAACGATGTTCAAGGAAAGATAAAGCCCACAATTGTGAACTGTTGTGTGTGGGATAGGTGATAATGAGTTATGCAGACAGATAATGACAAGACGACAGTGAAATTAGTACGACGACTATGGTGGGGAGAGACGGAGAGAGAGGGGTCGCAAGAGTTACTTGAGGTTAGAGAAATCAATATTCTTACCGCTGGGCTGTAAGCTGCCCAATGCGTAATATGAGGTGCCGTTCCGCTAAGTAGGGTTTGGCCTCCATCCAACAATGGAGGAGGCCCAGAACAGAATTGTCCGTATGGGAAATAAAAGGGGAGTTAAAGAGTTTAGCAACCGGGTGAACCCGTAAGCCAAGGCGGACTGAGCGAAGGTATTCAGCAAAACGATCGGCCAATCTGCGTTTCGTCTCGCCGATCGAATACGCGCTTGGAACAGCGGATACTGTACGTGAGGTTGGAGGAGATGCAAGTAAACCTCTGCCTCACCTGAAAGGGCTGCTGTGTGCCCTGGACAGACTTGAGGGGTGAGGAATGTGGCCAGGTGTTTCATCTCCTGCGGTTGCACGGGAAGGAACCTGGGGAGGAGTTGTGTGGATGCGGAGGGATGTTAACCAAGTGCGGAGCTGCGGGGTTTCGTGGAGTCACGCGTGAGGGTCTCATCTATGGTAGACGAGAGGAATTCCCGTTCGCTACAGAATGAAGACATCTCGGGTTTCCTGGTCTGTTACACGCATCTTGTGCGCAGTAGACCAATAAGTTGGCAGTAGGACGAAGCGTCTTTGCTGGAGGCAGTATGGGAAGAAGCGTAATCCAGCTAATTCTGGCGGTCAGGAAGTTCATAATAGGCGGCAGTCATAGTCTATCTCTTGTGATGAAGACGGGGAGATCAGGACACGAGAGAGGGGTGTTGGAAATAGTCCAAGTTAATTTGAGTGAAGCATGGAAATTAGTAGTGAAGTTAATACAGTCGTGAGGACTGCATGGTGCAGAAGGTAGCCGCGAAACATTCGGCGATGTAGCGGAGGTAGAGTTCGGGGATAGGACCAGTGTACGCCCTTGAACAGTGATTGCTCGACGTACCCCACAAAAATGGAGGCGTAGCTCGGACATATGCGAGTGCATGCGGCTACGTCTTATTGTCTAACTATCTCGCACCGTTCAGAGATGTCCCCGCCCCTCGTCCACCATTTCTCCCCCGTTCTACAACGCTCAACGTAACTGTGTCATTTTCTGTCTAAGCCTTCCTTTTCCTTGGTCCTCCAAGGTTTACCTGGTAAATTACATGCGCCATGCAGTGGCCCATTTCCCCATTTCACCTATATTCTCTTGTGAAATATTGTATCACTCTTCTGTACCCATTGCTTCATCAATTTCCGTTTATACAGGAGCAATGTGTTAATTGCATTGACATTCAGGTCGCTGAAGCAGATGACAAACAACAGTGTGATCTCACTTCATTACTCTGGCACTCTACTGACGGCAAAATATTTTCCATCACCACCATTCCGCGGCTGCTTCCCCCAAGTAGGCATTACATCCAATTAACTAGATCACTAGTTTTAACAGTTAAGCGTAGCCTACCACGAAGGAACGGGTAAAGTCCTTGCTAGAGTGCAGGTCGCCAAATTCTACCTACTGCCATTTTACAGTCCTCTTCGACATATGGTCACAACTCTATTCGGAAATGTTTAAGTAGATGTCTTGACATCATCATTGCAGAAAAAATCACATTCGTTATATTTTCTAATCTGGTTGTTGCGCTTTAGTGAGTGCATTGTATGTGCCTTTTAGTTGGAAATTAAATTGCATTGCGTCACATGACTAAATATAATTCCGATTCGGAATATGGTCCGGTGACTTTCCACCTTAACGTTGTGTCTGAAACTTAATGCATATCATTTGGCAGAGTTTCAGAAATTGAAAGACATCTGCCAGGAGGAAGGTTTGTGCCTCATATTTTCTTCCACGAAGAATGAAGTTTAACATTCTCGCCACCTTGTCATTCAATGTTAAAAGTGAAAGGTTTGGTTCCAAAACATGAAAGACGCCCAGAGGCCGGTTGGTGATACTCATATCTTGTGAAAAATAAAGGACGCACAATTTTCATGAAAAACAGCTTCAACACTACACTGTAAAAACAAAACAAATTTCTAACGCAACACGTGTAATCAGAACAATTTTACGGAATTTATGCTCAGCACTTTGTGTAATGAAAATATTCACTCCCCTTCGCTCAAAATTGTGTCTGCCTTAGCCAAAACGGCGATTATTGTTTTGTATAAAAGCTGAAGTATTTTCTGCGCATGGACGGTATATTTCTTCATTTCTGCAGACAGATAATTCCCGGTCTCACTTTTGCTGTCGGCCTCTCCACATGCCACCGCATTTTACTTTTCTGCTGTGACATTCTTCATTTTACCAGCTTTTGCAGTTTTATCACCCTGTTAATGAAGTCAAATATTTTTAGTCCAACTTATACTCTTACTTGCAACAAACTTTGGGCATATAATGAAATGCCTATCGTTCAGAAGCAATTTCAAATGTTTCCATTTATAATATGTATTAGCTTTTTAGTCTCATTGCACATATCCAATCAAAATTAAGCAGATTGAATTTAATGTGCTATTTCTCACACTCTTAGATCCCTCTCGCTCTTAATTAAACAAAAAATATTTCCGTTACAACATCCAATAAGTGAGATGTATTTACATCGCTAATTTATAATTCGTTTGGGATACTTAATATATTCAGCAGGTGGAACTTAAATCCAAACATCATTTTAAATGGTTACCATTTTGCACAATCTACCGTCACGAATTGAAATGTTGATATTAATTGTTAAGTGTTTTTCTCTAATACGTATGGATCATACTTCGTCCATCTCATTATCGTCACATTCTGAGACAACATCCTTAATTTTGATTTACTGAGACCATATCCATGAAATCCATAAATACTGCGTGGACTAATTCATGCGGAATGAATTTGTTTAACATTATCCGTGGAAACATGATCTCGCTATATTTCACCATCCCGGTGTTATCCGGATTTGTCTGTCATGTGGACTGCACGGGTAATGTAATCCACCAATTTTTTGACTCAATTAATATAATAATTCCATGCACAAATGGAGAGTCTGAGATCGAAGCTTACTGATTGTGGTGAGTATGAATATTTATTTTCCCCTGATAGATTCTACAAAATAATGTGTCGCAATGAATTAATCACGATGCAAGCATTTTTTACAACCTTATGATAAATAAGAAATATTCTTACATTGTAATAATTCAATTCAAGACCTTAGACATTGACATTTCAGTTTAGAAAATTGTCGACAGTTTACACAAATAACTCTCCTCAGCCACACAGTTGGCGGGGATCCCATCAATGCAGCGGCCGCCGCCAACGCGGATGAGCTTGGTGGATGAAATGTCCGCCGAGAACAAGGGACTAGGACGGGGCCAGTGGGCAAGCGAGTAGGGCCTGAGGGTTGAGCGTCGAGGCACGGCATTGTGCGGTGAGATACTTCGGTGAGTGAGAAGGACCATGGGAGAGCGAAGACGGACTTTGGAGTGATGGGAGGGACGTGGTTAAGCAATTAGGTACATCTGTGATCTAGAAGGGCCGTCGGAGCGCGAGTAGGAATTCTGTGACGAGAATCTACGTCGCTGAGGGGAAGGCCGTCAGAGAGACGTTGCTTGCGTTAGTGCCGGCGGTCTACCGTGGGAAGCCTCACGAGAGTGGCGGCAATCGGTCGCGGACGCGCCGCCGAGAAAAAAGTAGGACAACATGTTGGGAAAGGGAGCCGAAAAATCAAAAAGTATCCGACGTCGGTGACCATCGAGGACTAAGCGAGACCCGGTGTGGGGACATCGCCCAGAAAATTTAGGGACCCGTCGTGTTAGGACCGCCGAGAACGGCTTTCTCGGCGGGAGACGGAGTAGGAGAAAAGGAAGATGGACAATCGGGACTATATTAAATACTTTTGTAATTTTGTTGACGCCCCATTCCTGATGATTCTTTGCATACATGTACATTGTACCAAGTACATGGAACAATAAAGTATCTATCAATCACTCAATCACTCAATCAATCAGTCAATAACTCACTCACTCACTGATTCGCTCACTCACACTCACTCACTCACTCACTCACTCACTCACTCACTCACTCACTCACTCACTCACTCACTCACTCACTCACTCACTCACTCACTCACTCACTCACTCACTCACTCACTCACTCACTCACTCACTCACTCACTCACTCACTCACTCACTCACTCACTCACTCACTCACTCACTCACTCACTCACTCACTCACTCACTCACTCACTCACTCACTCACTCACTCACTCACTCACTCACTCACTCACTCACTCACTCACTCACTCACTCACTCACTCACTCACTCACTCACTCACTCACTCACTCACTCACTCACTCACTCACTCACTCACTCACTCACTCACTCACTCACTCACTCACTCACTCACTCACTCACTCACTCACTCACTCACTCACTCACTCACTCACTCACTCACTCACTCACTCACTCACTCACCCACTCACCCACTCACCCACCCACTCACTCACTCACTCACTCACTCACTCACTCACTCACTCACTCACTCACTCACTCACTCACTCACTCACTCACTCACTCACTCACTCACTCACTCACTCACTCACTCACTCACTCACTCACTCACTCACTCACTCACTCACTCACTCACTCACTCACTCACTCACTCACTCACTCACTCACTCACTCACTCACTCACTCACTCACTCACTCACTCACTCACTCACTCACTCACTCACTCACTCACTCACTCACTCACTCACTCACTCACTCACTCACTCACTCACTCACTCACTCACTCACTCACTCACTCACTCACTCACTCACTCACTCACTCACTCACTCACTCACTCACTCACTCACTCACTCACTCACTCACTCACTCACTCACTCACTCACTCACTCACTCACTCACTCACTCACTCACTCACTCACTCACTCACTCACTCACTCACTCACTCACTCACTCACTCACTCACTCACTCACTCATGAAATGGTAATTTGGCTTATCTTATCTTTACTGGTCAGAAACTTACAGTCTGCTCTGATAACCGATCTTCTAGCCCTGTAGATCGCATATCGTCGAGTGGTTATGAAAACATTTAGTACTTCGCCATCCGACATTATTGCGGGCTGAGGAGAGCCACGATGTGCTGGAGTAACTCAGCGGGGTCAGGCTGTATATCTCCGCGATGTCCGGTTTCCTCCAACATTCCATATATGTGCAGGTTTTTACGCTAATTGGCTTGGTATCATTGTAAATTGTCCTTATGTGTACTGTATCGTCTCAGTTTGCGACGTTGCCATGCTGTATCTCTAAACGAATCAGAACTAAACGGTAAACGTTGTAACGGCTTCATGGATCCGATATTGAATGGCGCATTCCAAGTATGTTCGTATTGAAACATTTAAGGGCGGCATAATGGCGCACGTGGTATAATTTCTGCCTGACAGAGCCAGAAAATTTACCTCGTTTTTTACCTTGGGTGCTATATGAATGTTGTGCGCACATTCTCTCCGTGACCGCACGAGTCTTCCCCGGGTGTTCCAGTGTCCTCCTACATCCCACTGGTGTGCTCATTTGCAGGTTGTTGAGCCTCTGAGTGTGCCGCCACGTGCAGACTGTCAAGGAGACGATAGAAACCTAGAAAATAGGTGCAGGAGGAGGCCATTTGGCCCTTCGAGCCAGCACCGCCATTCATTGTGATGATGCCTGATCATCCACAATCAGTAACCTGTGCCTGCCTTCTCCCCATATCCCTTGATTCCCCTCGCCCCAAGAGCTCTATCTAACTCTAGTTTAAATTCATCCAGTGAATTGGCTTCCACTGCCTTCCATGACAGAGATTTCCACAAATTCACAATTCTCTGGGTAAAAAGGGTTTTTTCTCACCTCAGTTTTCAAAGTCCTCTCCTTTATTCATAGACTGTGGCCCCTGGTGCTGTACTCATTGGGAATATTTTTCCTGCATCTAGCTTGCCAAGCCTTTTATACATACACTTTTGTATAAGATCCCCTTTCATGCTTCTAAACTCCAGTGAATACAAGACTAGTCTTTCCAACCTTTCCTTTTATGACAGTCCCGCTATCCCAGGGATGAACCTCGTGAACCTACTCTTCACTGCCTCAATAGCAAGGACGTCCTTCCTCAAACTAGGAGACAAATCTGCACACAATGCTCCAGGTCTGGGCTCAACAGGGCCCTATACAACTGCAGAACGACCTCTTTACCCCTATACTCAAGCTCTCTCGTTATGAAAGCCAGCATGCCACTAGCTTTCTTCACTGCCTCCTGTACCTGCACGCTTACTTTCAGTGACGGGTGCAAGGACACAGAGGTCTCGTTGCTCTTCCCCTTTACCTAACTAACCTGACACAAATGAGATAATAATCTGCCTCTATGTTTTTGCCGCCAAAGTTGATAACCTCACATTTATCTAAATTTTACTGCATCTGCCATACATCTGCCCGCTCACTCAACCTGTCCAAGTCACCCTGCAACCTCCGAACATCCCCTTCGCAATTCACACTGTCACCCAACTTTGTTTCATCTGCAAACTGGCTAATGTTACATCTAATTCCCTCATCCACATCATTTATATATATTAGACAAGAGGCAATAGGTGCAGGAGTAGGCCATCCGGCCCTTCGAGCCAGCACCGCCATTCAATGTGATCATGGCTGATCATTCTCAATTAGTACCCCGTTCCTGCCTTCTCCCCATGCCCCCTGACTCCATTTAGCTCTATTTAGCTCTCTCTTGAATGCATTCGGAGAACTGGCCTCCACGGCCTTCTGAGGCAGAAAAGTCCACAGATTTACAACTCTCTGGCCGAAAAGGTTTTTGCTCATTTGCGTTGTAAATGGCCTACCGCTTATTCGTAAACTGTGCCCCCTGGTTCTGGACTCCCCTAACATTGGGAACATGTTTCCTGTCTCAAACGTGTAAAATCCCTTAAATCCCTTAATAATCTTATATGTTTCGATAAGATCCCCTCTCGTCCTTCTAAATTCCAGTGCACACAAGCCTAGTCGCTCCAGTCTTTCAACATATGATAGCCCCGCCATTCCGGGAATTAAGTAAACCTACGCTGCACGTCCTCAATAGCAAGAATATCCTTCCTCAAATTTGGAGACCAAAACTGCACACAGTATTCCAGGTGTGGTCTCACTAGGCCCCTGTCCAACTGCAGAAGGACCTCTTTGATCCTATACTCCTCTTGTTATGAAGGCCAACATTTCATTGGCTTTCTTCACTGTCTGCTGTACCTGCATGCTTCATTTCAGTGTCTGATACACTAGGACACCCTTCCTAACTTGACACCATTCAGATAATAATCTGCCTTCCTATTCTTACCACCAAAGTAGATAACCTCAAACTTATCCACATTAAACTGCATCTGACATGCATCCGCGCACGCACACAACAGTGTCCAAGTCACCCTGCAACCTCATAGCATCTTCCTCACAGTTCACACTACCACCCAGCTTTGTATCAAATTTGATAATGTTACTTTTAATCCCTTCATTCAAGTCATTAATGTACATTGTAAGTAGTTGTGGCCCCGGCACCGTGCTTTGCAGCACTCCACTGGGATAACATAACATTGGTGTGAACATCTGATGCATGCTGCAACACTAAACGGCATTAAACGATTTTTGTGTCAGTAATTTTATTGGAACTTCTAATGCCGTGTTTACTGATTTTATAACCAGATAGCAAAAATATACTATAAACCGGTATAACCCACGATCGAACTGGGATTCAGAAATCGAAAATCACATAAAAACGTTTATTTATAAAAGGTACTAATTGCAACCATTTTTAAAAAAAAAGACACAACATTTTTGTCTCATCTGATGATTGTAATTATTACCTCATAATTTGTTCATCTGTCATTTTTCTTATTTCCTCATTTCTTGATTGCATTGGTGTTGTATTAGACTATACTCTCGTTTGAAGAACGATACATATCATATCATATCATATATATACAGCCGGAAACAGGCCTTTTTCGACCCACCAAGTCCGTGCCGCCCAGCGATCCCCGTACATTTAACACTATCCTACACCCACTAGGCACAATTTTTACATATACCCAGCCAATTAACCTACATACCTGTACGTCTTTGGATACATCTTGAGGGAATCTTTCGAGTTATTGATTATGGAATGCCTTTGCTTTTGATGACAGACTATGTGGCGAACATGTCTCCCTTCGCATTATGATCGAAAGATTGAGCAGTGGAAGCTCTCCATGTTGTACCAATGTGTGGTATAGTTATTCATCCCAGGATTGGTAAGGCTGAAGTGAATTATCAGCAAATGTTTTTTCTTTCTACCTGCATAAGCTGCATCTTTCGAGATATATTATCTCTAAATTATCTCTCATATATTATTTCAACATTATACCTCAGCTTGCTGTCTTTCAATTTCCAAGGAATGATACATAAACTTGTTTTTGTTTCAAATATCAATATGTTTTTGTCTGTTACGTACACTTGCAATCCAAATTCATTTAAGTTCACTTCTTTTTAGAACAAGATTTGAATATGAAAGACATTAGTAAGTTTGTAAATTAGAATCCAATTTATTTGTTGCTATAAACCTCTAGGGATAACTCTCCATAACTCACCTTTTCCAATTCCACCTCGCCTGCAGTATCCAAATTATTCAGCATGTGCGTAATCCCCACCATTAAGTAATTCAATACATATAGTGCCGCTGATAAGTCTGTGAAAGAGAATTTCGGAGAATCATTGCACGCAATGAGAAGAATATCCATCATGTTAAGTGCGTAAATTGACCTACCGGTTATTGTGCAATCATGTGCCACGGCTCGTGCCATGTCGTCAAGTAAAACACCTCAGTTTGCCTTGCCATGTGGCCGCCCTGTTCACAGTTTGTGAACGAGGAGACTAAATTTCATTAAATATTCCTCCACAACGTGACCGTAATTCTTCTTAGTCAGTTCATTTACGGTTTCTTACGTTTTAGCATTTAATATATCTTCCGATGCGGCATAAGTAGGTTCATGCCCTCGTCATTTCAGATCTAAAATACAATTTACCATAGTTTCCATTCTCTCATTGTAACTACCCGTACTTACTTTCATAGTTCAACTAACTTCACATATATGTGTTTCTGTCATCAGAAATTATGGATGCCTCACACTCTGCCCATCCCGTTATCGATCAGAGATTGCCTTGAGCTCCATTATAATGTGTGGCAATCCAGTAGCTACATAATTTCAGACTTAAAAATACTCAGTTTTTTGGATTTTTCGGCCTTCAATTTGACAACTGCTTTCAATCTATAGTAACACACTTTCACCAACGGGGCATGAGTTTTTCAGCAGTTCGCCAATAGAACACAAAACCTTGTGCGGCATGTTGAGAAATACCTTCTGCCGTTCCAGAATCTAACATGCATATGTCCCCAACTATCAAAACTGATTGTTTGATTTTGAACGAGTGCTAGTAGTTTACGTAACCGTTATATCCTTTCATTAAACATATTAATCTGGCCTGGTAAATTTGTATCTTATTTGTTATTCTCTGGTGCTGGATTGTAACATCGTTAGAACAACACATTAAAGCTTCAGCTTCTTAGCTGCGACTCTCACGTTCCTCTGTTCCCTGGTTCCATGTAAATGATCGCATTTGTAAATGATCAATCTGTTGACACTAACAGAATCAAGTCATACCTGCTTATCTTCAAACAAATGTTCCAGTATTTTGGCCTCGTCGTTCAACACTTTGGGTGCGTTGGATTCCAGACATATTTCCATGTATCATTAGTATTGATACGGTAGAACTTTATTTATCCCAGGAGGTAAATTGATCTGCCAACAGTCATAAATACACAAAATGCATGAAACATTAAATTAAAGCGTCGAGTGGGAACGATTGGTGATGTGCAATGATGGGGGTGGGGGGGGGGGGGGGGGCGTGGAGAGAGGGGAGTCAATCTCTGTCTCAGTCTACCTCACGACAGAAGGGGATGAGTTGTACAGTTTGATAGCCACTGGGCAGACGGATCCCCTATGACGTTCTGTCCTGTATCTTGGTCAAACGATTCTTTTGTTGAAGGTACTCTGCAGGTTGGCCAGTGTGTCATGGACGGGGTAAGCTGTATTGTCCTGGATGCTACGCAGTTTGATGAGCATCCTCCCCTCCAAGACCACCTTCCATGATTCAGCGCCCCCGGGAAGAACCCAGCATTCCGGTGAGTTTGTAAGCCCTATTATTGTCCGTGGCCTTCGTCACGCTCCCCAGCACACGACAGCGAAAAGGATAGCACTGACTACCACCAATTGGTAGAAGGTCTGCAGCATCTTACTGGCTCGCAACCTTCTCAAAAAGTGCAGCCGGCTCTGTCCTTCTTTGTAAAGGGCCACAGCGTTCATGGGACAGTCACGTATATTTTCCAGGCACACTCCAAGAAATTTGCACTCCCTGGGAAATTGCACACCCACACCATTGATGGAGACAGGGCACAGAGATGTTCTTCTCCTGCTAATGCCCACAATTATTGATCTAATCTTGTCAGTGTTGAGCTGCACGTGATTCAGCCCACAGCACTCAGCAAAGTCGTTGATTACACCTCTGTATTGAGCTTCTCTCCCCCCATTGATGAGCCAACAAATGTAGAGTATGTGAAAACTTCAGCAGGTGGCAGGAGTCCCAGTTCTATCTGTAGTCCTAGGTGTAGATGCTGAACAGGAAGGGGGAGCGGACTGTGGCCTGTGGGACCGTTCTGTTCCTCACTACCATGTCCGTAAGTTCTGTAGCCTGACATAATGTGGTTGGCCTGTCACGTAGCTGGTGATCCAGGACACCAACGAAGCATTCACCTGCATCTTCGTCAGCTTGTTCCCAAGCAGTGCAGACCGGTTTGAGTTAAAAGCATTGCAGAAGTAAGAAAAGTATGACTCTCACAATGCTCCGAGGCTTAGCTTGGTGAGCATAGCAACGTTAGAGCAGGTGGATGGTAAATTCTGACCAGGGGACGCAGGTGAGTGAGCACCACGCTCTCAAGTGAGTTCACGATTTGTGCTCAGCGCCATCGGTCGGTAGTCATTGAAGCAGCTGGGGCGCATCCTCCCTCGTACAGGAACCAGGCAACATACCTTCCACATCACAGGAAACCTCTCCAGCCTCAGGTTTAGGTTGAAAATATACCGTACTCCTCCGCACAATTGGCTGGAACACGCCTCGAGTAGCCTTGGGCTGACACCGTCGGGACCCGTGGCTTCGCCTGGGCATAGTCTACATTCGGTAATTTTTCATTGTCCCAGTAAGAAATAAAACAGATTTTGAGCGTGTGACGTTCGTTCGAAAAATGTACCACAATTATACAATGGTTTGATTTCTACCTCTGGAGGAGTAATTGGTTAAATGTGTTCGCGTTTGGCCATATTGCCCCTAAAACCTATCCTATCCATATACCAGGGAAAACATCGTTAACATATGTTTATTTTGCGTGATGCAGTTAATCAATTGGTCTTTTTAAACGATGGATTTATATAACCACCATCATCCGTTAAGGAAATTCCCACTTCATAAGAAATCTTTCCCTCCTCGCCCTGAAACAAATTTTTCTACTTGTGCTTCCTGATTTCTCTCCCATAGGGTAAATAGACTGTGCATTCATCCTATCTATGCCCGCGTGATTTATTTACACATTAGTACGGACCTTAGCAACCTACCCGGATAGCTCAAATTTAGACTCGTGGCAACATCCTCGCAAATGATCTCTGCACTTTTTCCAGCGTAATGTCATTTTACCAATACCGTGTGGGCACATCTGAACACAATCCTTCAAGTGCGCTCCACGAATGATTTGTACAACTACAACATATCAGCACAAATTCTAAAATCCATCTCGTTATTGATGAAGTCACTCACGCTCGTGGCCCCATTCGACAGTGTTTTTACCTGTGACGTCTTTTTATGAGTATTCTAAGATTGCTAATCTCCATAACACTCCTTATGATCTCATTCCGAGGTTCCTCTACTAGTTATATTTCGCAAAATGCAACATCCCCCCCTTCTCTAAATTAAGCACTATTTTGCCGTTTCTGGACCCATTGCCCACATTACCAAGAATCTGCAATTCTAACTATCCATTCTCAATGCTAATACCAGGCCTTCTATTTTAGTGTCATCCACATACTTGTTCATCATAATTTGTATATCCGCGTACAAATCATGAACATTGATGTCACGCCATAATGACCAAGAAACTAATGCCTGAGGCAGAGGACATACCTGTTATTCGAAAATCATCCCTTCCACCACTATCGACTGAGTTCTACAACGAAGCGAAGTTTGTATCGATACAGAGAGCTCTCCCAGTATTCCCGTTTTATTCAATTATTAAACCTTTTTATTTGCTGATAGGTTATGTAAAATATTCCAAAATAACCAATAATGCAATCCGTATTTTTTTCGATCGTGCAACGTTCCTCCTGATTATATCCTGGGAATCTTATCGCATATGTCGATGGAATTTTCTAAGCTAACAGACCCAAGAAATAATTGGCTCACACGAGATACTGAAACTGCAATATTATTACCTTTATATTGAATTGCGAAGAGAGCACCGGGGGTAATATGACTTATTTTGTACTCCCGTTCTCTATAGCTTACGTTTACGTTGCGTTCAAGCTTTGGAGTTGTCTTATCGTATTGTGTAAGATGTAGTTTCCAGAAACACATAAAAGCCCATGTGAATCCAAGGAAACTGTGACTAGTTGATCGTACGTTAGCTTAATGATTGCAATACCTCATTTCAGCGATCGAGAAGCTCACTTTTACTAATAGTGATAAAGGTGAGTGAACGAAGAGTGCTGCAAATTTAATTTCAGCTTTTCTCAGTCTGAACTCTATTGTAATCTATAGCACCAGTGCTTCGATAATAAATATTAACCATTTTTTAGGGGTATGATTGGTCCTTTCTAACTAATTCAATGACACATATATCTTCAGTTAGACATCTATCCATTATGTAGCACGTTTTAGCAGAATAATTCTGCCGACTATTCTATGCTGTGGCATTTACATAACTTTTCGTCAACTACACTTTTGATTCTCACTCTGAGACGATGCTTCTGTAACGTTTCAATTCTTGAGCAAACTCGCGCTTCCGAACAACTCAATGAATCACTGATACAATGATACAAAAACACTTTAACGTCAAATATAGCGAGGTACAGTGAAATGCTTTGATTTACATTCAGCCCGGTAACATCAAATAGAAAATCTCACCAAGGCAGTACACAAGACTTACGATGTTTCTGGCGCCGACAAAGTTACAAGTGTTCACCGAGTAGCACTCTCTTCTGCCTGCCACCGTACATGGCATCAGGCAACCCCCGCCGGGTCCCCGTTGTTTCTCGGTGCCACAACGCAGGGTCTCATTTGGTTCTCGGGCGCTCCCTGCCGGGACCGTCCACCTTCGTTCTCTGCGGCCCCACCCACGACGTCCCCCTTGACACTCCGCTGCGACACGGTGGTCCTCCTTCGTTCTTGACGCCATCCGCCCGCCGGTCCAAACATAGTCACCCCGCCCCCACCACAATGGATCCATCCTTTGATCAGCACGCACCCCTTCCAGGTAGCTCTCGATAGCCCTCATTGCTCTCGGCTCCCATTACGCTCTGCAATTTCCCGCGAAGGTCCCGGCGGTCTCCCGATCCCCTATGGTTCCCTTACGGTCTAGACAGTGCTCCTCGGCTCTGGTCGTTTCACTTCGGTCTCATCGGTCCCCTCACAGCTGCGGTCCCCCTTGCTCTCGGCGTTTGGTCGTTGGTTCTTCCTCGCTTTTGGCGGCGCGGTTCCCTTCGACGCCCGGTGTGTGAGGCCGAGGTCTGTGTCCGTGGTTTGGTGCCGGGCCTCACGGGCGCGTCCTCCATCTCGGTGAACGGTAATCAGCATTCGGCGGGCGAGCCAGTCCTGCAGGTCTGCTTGGCCGCAGATCGCCGTGACTTGCCGTGCTAACCCTGGCACGTGTCTGGCGGCGTATTCCCCACATGTGGCCAACCGCGTGCATTTGGAAGGTTCACCTTTCAAATGTTGCTATTAGTACTAAAATTTAGCTACACTATCACGAATCGAATATGTTAGTGAAATGTGCTACAAGATTAATTCTTTCTTCCATTATTTCGAAATTGCTGTGGAATTTGAAACAAAATAGAAAGATGTCAAAAATCTGGCGGTCAGACAATCGCCGTGAAAACAAACAGACAGTCGTATCAAGATCCCATTCTCAGAAACGTAAAACTTTACACAGATCTTGAATTATTCTAGCGATTATCTTTGGTTTCAGATTTTAGCATGTACTGTTCACATATTTTCGATTGCTCAATAATTTAAATTGGCTCAAATATATCGACCCAGTATTTCAGCTGATTCTTAGAGAATAAAATATCAATGATGAGTCCTCTGGCTAGGATTTCGAAGATGACTAAAACATATAATATATCTTTCTCTAGTGTAATACTAAATGCTGCATAAACTATTAATGTCCATAAGTTGGAATGTGGAATGAGTACCTCTTCATCGCTTTGCGAGTTACCACAGAAAGTCGGCAGCCTTGGATCACTCACTATTTATTCCGTCCTGGGTTTGATTTAAATCGCTGCATTTCCTAGTGCGGTACTCAAACGAATCTATTGAAAATGATGTTCTGCTCTTCCATTCAATATATAACGCAATATAAGAACAGACATGAATACGGAGTATTTTTTGCACTATCTGATTATCTACTTTTCAAAATAACAACACACATAGAACAAAAGCTGAATGCTAAAGAGAAAGGTAAAGATATGCATCTGTTCACGCAAAATGTATGACAATAATACTGCAGATGCAGAGATAAAGCACAAATGTAAAAATAGGGACCATAATGATTAAAACGTAATTTTAATTAACGTATTTCAAGTGAAGGAAGAATGAACGAATGGAGGAATGAGGAATGAAAATAATTTGTTGATACTTGAAAATACTGATAACTTTTCTGGAAGACTGTAATATGAGACACACTTCTGTCAGAGAGAACGGCAGCAACACAGTAACGAGTCGAACTTCAGAATAGTTGATCTGTGGGTATGTTCTGGCATTCAGCAAGAGCAGCTTGATCACTTAACCACGGACAACGAAATGAATTGTTTACTTACAAAATAAGTAGGTATCAATGTTAAATTGATGGTTGGACCTTTAACATTACAACGAAATTGATGTCAACAACGAAAACAGGAAATGCTCTCATTACGCCCGAATCATACGTAAGAATCAGCGGAGCATTACATGCCAGCGAGATATGCCTGCGATGTTCAGAATAATTAAGGAAGCACGAAATCCATTTGCTTTACTAGTACCGACTATGTCCCTTTACTGTCTCTGTTCCTTTATCGAATGCCAAATGATGGAAATAAACGAAAGCCCAAGTACATGTTTTGTAGAAAGGATCTCTAGATGGTCGTATACCGGAGATAGACTCAAAGTGTTGGAGCAACGCAATGTATCTCGCAGCATCTCAAGAGACTTAGGATGCGGAAGTTTCGGGATCGGACCCTTCTCCAGGCTGAAAGTAGGAACTGGAGGTAAGAAATACAAATGGCCAGAACAAAAGAGAACCGGCAACAGGTGACTGGGAATGAGTTGAGTTGATAATGGTCCATGATCGGCCTGGGAAAGAGGCGATAACGATGGTATACAAGAGAGGCGAGCAGGTGAACTAGTAGGACGACTCGGGTGCGGGAAGGGTCAGAATGCGGGAATACAAAAGTTATGTGAAATTAGATAAATCAACATTCAAACCGTTGGGTTTTAAGCTGCCAAAGCGAAATATGAGGTGCTGTTCCTCCAATTTTCTCGTGGAGGAGGCCCAGGACAGCAAAGCCGGTATTGTCATGGGAAAGGGAGTTAAAAATGTAGGGCTCCGGGAGACTGGATCGGCGAAGGCGGACTGAACGTAAGTATTCAGTGAAACGAACGCGCATTCTGTGCTTGGACTCGCCCATATATAGGTCCCCATGCCGGGAACAACAATGCAGTAAATGGGGTTGGAGCAAATTCGGCATGCCTGGCGTCCTTTGAGATGCGCATAGGAAGTATTCTGAAGTGATGAATAAGAACAACGTTTGTTATCTCCTCTATTCTTGGGCGAACAAACCTGCAGAGGTCTATGAACGCAGCCATATCCATCATACGCGCATAACTTTACCCCACCCACTTTACCTTTGAGGTATGCTTCCCCAGGAACGCTGAAAGTCTCATCAAGCTTATCTGCAAACATGACTATGTATCTTTTTTTCTTCGGGCTTCTGGAAAGTGCAGTCTTCAAAATCACTTCTTTCCCCTCCTATCAAACGCGTGGACCAATCAACGATTTCCTATCCATTTCAAATAATAGCTACCTTGTTAGGTTACTCTTCACTCAACGTTCATCGGCATTTACTTGCCGTATCTTGCTTCACTTTAGCTTACATGAAAATATTTGCGCCTTTATCTGTTTCGGCATTTGTCGTTGCATTTATTTTCCCATCATCATGTATACTGTCTACTCCATGATTTTCATGCGGACAGCAAATTTCCTGGCATCCTAGTTTATAGCAATAAATTAACCTGAAACTTTAATCTATGCTTATTGCCAAAACGATAACTGTGCGGCCATGATTACATGTAGATGTAGCCCGAATAGAAAACAAATAACTTGGGTTGATTGCCTCTTGTAAAATAAATGTTATTAATTATGTTGATGTAACAGAAATCATTGTTCATGTTTTGCAAAACAAGTATTAAATTCATTGCGAATCTTTCTTTATTGCAATTACAATTTTATAGCTGTATTGAGAGCATTATTTTTCTGGTTTTCCTCCTACATGATATCACTTGCATATAAAAATCTAATTTACATTTTCACGCAATAATCCTGAACTATATTAATACCTGCAGTGAATCTGTTGCAACCGTAATGGGAAATCTTAGATACATGCATGCACTATTACAACGCTGTTCAATCTTTCCAAGAATCACCGAGGAAATACGATGGACAATCGTTTCGACGCCATGGTTGGCACCGCGTATGTTTCACTGCAAGATGACCAGCATAATTATACAAGAAGGGGAACGGAATCGTCTCTCTGTTAAGCTACCGACGTTACATGTAAACAAACCTGAACGATGAAATATCTGAATGTGAATTGAAACTAACGCTTGGCAGTGTTGGAGCGTAATAAAAGGCAGAAAAATATATACATGACTACTTGCATCTTAAATCACATAATGCTTTGTTGCTACAGAATTGGAGAAACTAAAAGGCATCATTTTGGAGTATGGTAATTACTGGAAAATTGTGCATTGTAATGAGTGCATTCTTGCGCAGATGACATTTACCTATGCAATTTTGATGTTGTTTGTTTTCATGTTTGTCAAGAACTGTTGAACGATGAATAAACTCTTTAAGCAAGCAGCAAAACTGCTCCAAATATGATGGACAAACTTATTTTTTATCTGAACTACTGGGCGTGGCGGCGGCGCAGCGTGAAAGTTGCCAACTTACAACGCAAGGTCGAAAGGTTTCATCCTGACTACGGTTGCCGACTATAGGCAGTCTGTACGTTTTCCTATTGACATGCGTGGGTTTGTCCGGGGTCTCTGGTATACTCCCGCATTCCAATAAAGTATAGTTTGGTAGGATAATTTGCTTCGTAAAATTGCAAATTGTTCCTGATGTGTGTAGGATAGGCTGCCGGATCGCTAGTCGGCGCGGACTCGAGTGGCCGAAGGTCCTGTTTCCGCGCTGTATCTGTGAACTAAACTACACGAAATAAAATTGAATATCGTTGACATGGGGCGCGACCACGCTCCGCACTTCAATGCAATTCGAACACTAGCGACATTCATAAAAATGTTAAAAAGGTGACAATTCAAGTTGCTGAGATCTATTAGAAAGATGAATAACCAAACTCATTATCTTAACAAGCTAAATCTGTTTCTCTGCTTGTCGGCTGGCTGACGTGTTGAGTTTTCTACTGAATTTCTCTCTGTTACCTGCAGCGTTTTCCAGCCGGAGGGTGTTTGGCGAAATTTTATCGGTTGACAACTGCATTTAGAATATTAATAACGAGCGCTAGGATAAAATACAAATGTAAAGTAATAAGTTAATGTATATTTATTTAAGAAATAGACATTGTCCTGCAAGTAGTCAAGCGAAACAATACTAGTGGGAAAATCAGGTGAGGGAAGAGCACAGGTCGTCAAAGGATTTAGCCTGTAAAGTCTTCATATGAGAGTCGAGGCCCATGCAAGTATGTTAATACATACTTCATGGGAAATTATTGCGGACACCCTGTCAATTTGACTGATGATTTTTATGGCGAATTAACGATATCTATTCTGGTTCATTTCAATTTGAGCACGATATGGAAACAATGGGGGACAGTTTAAGTTGGATCTGTGTTTATGCCATGAGAGGAAACCCTGGCCTATTTGGAATTTTCTAGTTACGCGGAGAATTGTGTTCTTCAAAGAAGTACATTTCCCAGTAAAGTATTGGTCGCAGTTGGTACTGAAACTGGAAGAAAATGCAAAATATGTTATGGTAGTCACAGGGGTTGAGGGAAGAGCACATGTCGTCAAAGGATTTAGCCTGTACAGTCATTCATATGACAGTCGAGGCCCATGCAAGTATGTTAATACATACTTCATGGGAAATTATGGCGGACACCCTTTCAATTTGACTGATGATTTTTATGGCGAATTAACGATATCTATTTCGGTTCCTTTCAATTTGAGCACGATATGGAAACAATGGGGGACAGTTTATGTTGGATCTGGTTTTATACCATGAGAGGAAACCCTGGCCTATTTGGAATTTGCTAGTTAAGCGGAGAATTGTGTTCTTGAAAGAAGTACATTCCCTGTAAAGCATTGGTCGCAGTTGATACTGAAACTGGAAGAAAATGCAAAATATGTTATCTACATACTAAAATTCTCGTTTGTTTGTTTGTTGTTCCTGAACTACAACCAAAACGGTATATGATATCGCGACATTTTTAGGCCCTCCTTACTCATCGTCGTCCCTTTGGTGCCATTGGAAGAAGTTTCATTGAAATCGGTGGTATTTTTAAAGTTATTCACATTTTAAATTGTAAATCTATCTTCTAGGGAGGGAGGGTGTGTGTGAGAGGGAGGGGGTGGAGGAGGGGCGGGAGGGAGGGAGGGCGGAGGGAGGATAAGGGGTTTGAGCGGAATGGAGTGCAGGGAGGTGGGTGTTAAAGGGAGGGGAGGGGGAGAGAACGGGATGGGAGGTAGGATGGAGAGGAAGGGAGGTGGGAGGGGGAGTAGAGGGGGACGGAGGAGAGGATAGAGGGGGAAGGGAGGGGGAGGGGGAGGGGGAAGGGGTGAGGGGAGAGGGGGAGGGGTGCAGCACCGATGCAAGTTCGGCCGAAAGGCCTCTTATTATGCTGTATGACTTTATGTCTCTATAATCTTATTAAAATCACGTTGATACTTGCTTCGCTTGTGAAAGATCAAGTACCCAACCGCAGAAAGTGTATCGGGAACGTTGTGTATATTACGTATGCATTTTTGGACAGAAATTAGGGTTGCAAAAATTAGCCGTTACAACTGTGAGACCGTGGATACACATTGACTGCCAATTACACAAGTTCCATGCATTAATCTGAAGTCGCAATCATTATAATGCTAAACAGTTTACTCCTAACTGTAGGAAATAGACACGTTGAATTTTGTCAGCCTAACAAATTGACGGTTCATATATGCATGTCATTACTATCGAGTTCTATTTTGAGTACAACAAGCCGGTGAGCCGTACACGGCCATGAACGATTCATTATGTTGATGCATCGTGTTCAACATGTTTTTGCGACTCGATTCTGATTGCGAAGTAAACTTACCTCCTGGATCTTGCTGTGAATCGTTCTGATAATTTTCACCCAAGTCTGCTGATCCATCCACATTTTCTCTACTTACGCAATGGCGGTCACTCGCAGTTCTTACATTACACTGGAACACTGATATAGAGAAAAGACAATAGACAATAGACAAGAGGTGCAGGAGTAGACCATTCGGCCCTTCGAGCCCGCACCGCCATTCATTGTGATCATGGATCCACAATCTGTACACCGTTGCTGCCTTCTCCCCAAATCCATTGACTCCGCTATCTTTAAGAGTTCTATCTACCTCCCTGTTAAAAGCATCCAGAGAATCGGCCTCCACTGCCTTCTGAGGCAGAGAATTCCACAGATTCACAACTCTCTGGGTGAAAACGTTTTTCCTCATTTCCTACCCCTTATTATTAAACTGTTGCCCCTGGTTCTGAGCTCTCACTACATCGGGAACATGTTTTCTGCCTCAGCGTGTCCAATACATCAATAAACATATATGTTTCAATAAGCTCCCCTCTCATCTTTCTCAATGCCAGTGTATACAAGCCCAGTCGCTCCATTCTTTCAACATATAACAGTCCCATGGATTCACCACGTGAACCTATGCTGCACTCCCTATAGGAAGAATGTCCTTCCTCAATATTGGAGAAAAAACTGCACACAATACGCCAGGTGTGGTCTCACCAGGGCCTTGTGCATCTGCAGAGGAACCTCTGCTCGTACACTCAACTCCTCTCGTTATGAAGGTCAACGAGTCATCATCATTCTGTACTGCATGCTGCACTGCATGCTTACTTTTAGTGACTGGTCTACAAGGACACCCAGATCGCGTTGTACTTCCCCTTTTCCTAACTGGACACCGTTCAGATAATAATCTGCCTTCCTGTTCTAGCCACCAAAGTGGATAAACTCACATTTATCCACATTAAACTGCATCTGCCATGCATCTGCCCACTCTCCCTAGCTGTCCAAGTCACCTGCATCTCCATAGCAGCCTCCTCACAGTTCACACTGCCACCCAGCTTTGTGTCATCTGCAAATTTGCTCATGTTCATTTCAATCCTCCGTCCAAATCATTAATGTATATTGTAAATATCTGCAGTCCCAGCACCAAGCCTTGCGGTACCCCACAAGTCACTGCCTGCCATTCTGAAAGGTACCCATTAATCCTTACTATTTGTTTCATGTCTTCCAACCAATTTTCTATCTATATCCACACCCTACCACCAATACCATGTGCTCAAAGTTTGCCCACTAATCTCCAATGTGGGACCTTATCAAATGTTTTCTGAAAGTCCATGTACACTACAACTACTGGCTCTCACTTGTCCATTGTCCTCGTTACATCCTTAAAAAATCCTAAAAGATCAGTCAAGCATGATTTCCCCTTCGAAAATCCATGCTGAATCGGACTGATCCTGTTACTCCTTTCCAAACGTGCAGCTATTTTATATTTTATAATTGACTCCAGCATTTTTCCCACCACCACTCGTCAGGCTAACTGGTCTATAATTCCCTATTTTATTTCCCCCTCCTTTCTTAAAAAGTAGGATAATTTTTGCGACCCTCCAATCCACAGGAACTAATACAGAATTTATAGAACTGAGGATTTATCAGCCTTCAGTCCCATCAGTCTACCCGACACCATTTCCTGCCTAATGTGAGTTTCCTTCTGTTCCTCCGTCACCCGCGGCCATCTATCCACTCGTACACCTGCAAGATTATTTGTGTCTTCCTTAGCGAAGACAGATCCATAGTACCTGGTCAACTCGTCTGCCATTTCCTTGTTCCCATAATACACTCACCTGTTTCTGTCTTCAAGGGGCCCACATTTGTCTTAACTAAATGAGTTTTTCCTCCTCCTATGCCTAAAGAAGCTTTTACTATCGTCCTGTATATTCTTGTCTTGCTTACCTTCGCACCTCATCTTTTCTCCTCGTACTGCCTTTTTTTGTTATCTTCGTTTGCTCTTTACAATTTTCCGAATCCTCTGGCTTCCCGCTCATCTTTGCGATGTTGTACCTCTCATTTATTTTTATACTGTCCTTGACTTCCTTTGTCAGTCACTGTCGCCTCTTACTCCCCTAAGAATCTTTTTCTTCCTCTTTCGAATGAACGGATACTGCACTTTCTGTATTATTCCCAGAAATACCTGCTATTATTGCTCCACCATCATTTCTGCCAGGCTCTCTATCCAGTCAACTTTGGCCAGCTCATCCCTCATGCCTCCATAGCCCTTTGCTCAACTGTAATCTGACACTTCAGATTTTCCCTTCTCCTTCTCAAATTGTATATTAAATCTTATGATATTATAATCACTATCTCCAAGTGGCTCCTTTGTCTTTCGTCCCCTTATCCGGTTCATTACACAACACTAAATCCAGAATTGCCTTCTCGCTGGTAGGCTCCAGTTCAAGCAGCTCTAAGAAGCCATCTTGGAGCTACTCCACAAATTACCTTTCTTGGGGTCCATTACAACATGATTCACCCAGTAGTCCCCCCTACCTGCATGTTGAAATCTCCCATGACCACCGTTGCATTACCTTTGCTACATGCCAATTGTAAATCTTGATTCAACTTGCACCCTATATCGAACCTACTGTTTGGGGGCCTGTAGATAACTCCCATTGAGGTCTTTTTACCCTTACAATTCCTCAGTCCTTTCCATGCTGACACTACACCTCCTAATGCTATGTCACCCCTCGAAAGGGATCTAATTTAATTCATTATTAACAGAGTTACCCACATCCTCTACACACCTGACCGTCTTTACGATAGGACGTATACCCTGTGTATTCATCTCCCAGCCCGGCTCCTCTTGCAGCTATGTCTCTGTAATTCCTACAACATCATACTTGCCAATTTGGAACAGGGTCTCAAGTTCATCCACTTTATATCTTATACTTCGCGAATTTATGTACAATACTTTAACTTCGGTATTCACCTCCCCTCTCAGGGTCACTATTGAACCTGACCTTACTCTCTTATCCCTTCTCGAACTTTCCTTCGGGAGTCCTTTGTATCTTTTGTAACAGTGAGTCCTGTACTCAGTTCTTCTTTAACTTCATCTTTATACTCCCAATTTGTCAACCCCTTCCCTCACTTTATTCTGTTTAAACCCACACGTGTAGCACCGGCAAACCTACCACGCAGAACATTGGACCCCGTCCAGTTAAGGTGTATCCCGTCCCTTTTGTACAGATCACCCGACCCCAGACGAGATCCCAGTGATCTATAAATCTAAATCCCTGCTCCCTGTACCAGCCTCCAAGCAACACATTCAGATCCCCTATCGCCCTGTTCCTGCCCTCAAAATACGAGGGACGGGAATCAATCCAGAGATAACCCATCTAGAAGGCCTGCTTTTGATTCTTGTTCCTAACTCTCTAAACTCACGTTGCAGAACATCCTTCCTCTTCTTCCCGGTGGCGCTTGTGCCCACATGGACACTTACTTCCGGCTGCTCACCTTCTCCTCCGAGCATGTTCTGAAGTTGGTCCGAGATATCATGAAACCTGGCACCAGAAAGGCAACAGACCATCCTCCAGTCTCGCATGCCTCCTTGAGGCTCTGTCTGCACCGCGGACAATGGAGTCATCCACCACGATGGTTCTGTCCGACGTCGTTCTCGCCGGTCGAGTCTCATCGTTAGGATTGGAGCCACCGGCCTGTCCGCCGCTCGGACTGGAAGCGTTGTCTGCCCCGAAAGCTGCCAAGAGGATGTACCTGTTTTCATTAGGTACAGCCATCGGGCTCCTGCACTCAACATTTACTCCGCGCTCGCACAGTCACCAGCCATTGGTCTTCCTGTATCCTTGGCCTGACAATCTCACGGTAGGTCCTGTCCAGGAAATTCTCGTGTTCCCGGATGGCCCTGAGGCCACGCAGCTGCTTCTTCAGTTCCCCAACACGTTAGTTCGGGAGCTGCACCTGGACACAATTTCTGTAGGTGTAGTTTCCTCATACTCCAGCGGTGTCAACTTACTTCCCACATCCTGCAGTGTACAAACTTGCCTGCCATTTCTTCAGTGGACAAAATCACAAATCACAATTTTCGATCAAGTGTGGCTTCCTTGCCTCGGCTTCCTCGCTGAAGACTCTCAAGCCAAAGACTCACAGTTTACTCACCAAAGCACTATTCTTGAGCCAAAGACGCACACATTACTCACCAAAGCACTTCACCTCAACCAGGCCGCTCCCAAAAATGCCGCTCCGCCACAGTTACACTTCTTTATCTGTTAACTAATCATCTACTTTGGGGATGATTTGTAAATTACTCCCTATTTTCAAATCTTCTTTCCCTCTGACCCACCTACTTTTAGCCAATACTCGCTCTCTCTGCTTCTGGCTGCTGCTTCCCTCCGATCTTCACGGAAAACACTTCATTTGAACATATCATTTGAAAACGTTCCAAATTCCAGAGTAGCCGACAGGGAGACGTTGTTTTTTCATCACACAGACTGCCAATATCTGAATACTAAAACTGTCGTTTGTTTGTTTGTTTGTTCCTGAACTACAGCCAAAACGGTACACGATAGCGCAACAATTTTAGGCCAACCTTACTCATCGTCGTCCCTTTGGTGCTAATGGAAGAAGTTTCATTGAACTCGGTGTTATATTAATAATGAGTTATTTAGGACCCTGGTGAGACCACATCTGGAGTATTGCGTACAGCTTTGGTCTCCTAATGTGAGGAAGGGCATTCTTGTAATTGAGGCAGTGCTGCGTAGGTTCTCGAGATTAATCCGTGGGATGGCGGGACTGTCATATGAGGAAAGATTGAAAAGACCAGGCTTGCATTTAATGGACATTAGAAGGATGAGAGGGGATCTTATAGAGACATGTAAAGTTATAAAAGGTCTGGACAATCTGGATGCAGGAAAAATATTTCCAATGTTGGGCGAGTCCAGAAGCAGGGGCCACAATCTTAGAATACAGGGGATGTCTTTTAAAACTGAGATAAGAAGGAGCTTTTTCCACCCAGAGAGTTGTGAATTTGTGGAATTCTTTGCCACAGAAGACAGTTGAGGTCAAATCACTGGATGCATTTAAGAGAGATTTAGATAGAGCTCAAGGGGCTCGCGGAATCAAGTGATATGGGGAGAAGTTTGGCACATGTTACTGATTGTGGATGATCAGCCATGATCACGATGAATGGCGGTGTAGGCTCGAACGGCCGAATTGCCTCCTCCTGCACCTATTTTGTATGTGATCAAGGCACAATTTCGCGAAAGGTTGGGCAGGCCAGTACTTTATTCCTCAGGGCGCAGGAGGACAATGGGTGATAATCTAAAGGAATAAATCATTATGAGGGAAATACATATGTTGAATTCACTGATGCGTTGTCTTTTCTCCTTGAGCATGGGGTTTTATGAACTATAGAGCATAGATTTACGGTGGGAGGGGAACGTCTTAATAGGAGAGTGTGGCGTCAATTTATCACATGAAGGGTGGTGGGTATGAAGCGAGCTGTCAGAATAAGCAGTTAAGTCAGAAATAATAACATGAATATAAGTATATTTGGCAAAAGTGTAAAGGAAACGTTCGTTTAATTCAATCAAGGGGAGACATGACCAAATTAGAAGGTGCAGGCAGGTCGGCATGTACGAATTAGGCCGAAGAGCTTGCTTCCGTGTTCAATGGCACTGTGACAAAATCAGTCGTCGAACTATGAGCATTTATTACTTTATCACATTCTAAATAATAACTATAACTCCGTATATCTTCCATTTTCCCGAGACGTTCTCTAATGTTAATTAGCTACTTCCCTGACCATAATGTTGAACCCTGTGCTTTCTTGTTTCTTGCAGAACATATATATGTGGCACCATGCCGATGTTTACCACAGTTCGGTTTTAAATTGGATAAAGTGATGGTGATTAGGTGATGTTGTGCTCTGCAACCGGTAACTCAGAAGGAAAGCAAATATCGGTTTGATTGTTATTGTGCATTAAATTTATGGTTTCCTTTATCCCGATATGTTGTTTCATTAGAACAAAAAATGAGTGGCAAAGATAAAGGTACGACTCTAATTATGGCTTCTTTAAAACTCAATTTAGAACCATAAAATTATTTTGTACATCGTTTTGTGAGATTATTTGAATGAACCATACGTTGAATATTTTCTCCGTTTTTATTCTGCATTTCAATCTTTTCAGGTTTTGCCTCAAATCTGCATGGAAATTGTTATAAAAATAGTATTTCTAATATTTTACATAACCTTTTGAATTCACGAAGGCTGTTAGAGAGATTTGTGCTATGACCTGCGTCCAGAACATTGCTTTCACTTTGGGCCCAGACGATCTCTCAATTATAATTGGGATCAGGACAATTCATTCGGAAATCTCAATGGAGGAGTGCAGATTTTCACAAAAAAAACGCACAGCTTGTTCAGGTCGCGAAATTTATATACTGGAGAAGTACATCAAAATTGACTCAATGTTTCTCTAGTTACACAAATTATTCCTGCATTTTATTGTATTTGTGTTACAATATTTGCATGTATATTTTACAATATCACAATAATTCATAATTAACCTATTTTTATTGTGTTATCTGTTCCTTGTTGGATCACTCGATAGTTGCCGTTATATACCTGACAGCTTTGTTCCTATTTTTTTTCTGCAAATCAGAAATGGCATTAATGATGGCCATGTCTTATTTTCGTGAGCCCCCATTCTATCCATTGAACAATTTTCTTGCAATTAGAGTGGTTTACAAACATCCTATATTTATCTTTGTACGAGTTGAACAAAACCCTGCATTCTAAACAATTCCCTAATCTATTATCTACATCTGCTAAAATAATCTTTACATGTTCCCAATACCTATTCTCTTTTTTCACTATGTGATACTTTTATGTTGAACATTTTACAAACTTACCTCACATTCTCGTGAGATCTCGATACCTATTTGATTACGAGAGATTAAAAAAAAGCTGTCACTTCTCAATATTTCTGCACTCTAATTTGAGTATTTTTGCCATGGTTAGGTGAATCATAGAAACGTAGAAAGATGTTGATAAATCAATTATATCGTCATACGAAATACATATGACCGATTGATATTTCAGATCAGATTGCTTCACGACTTGCAGTATAGATTAGTGCTGGCAATGAGCTTGCTCCTTGTTCTTCCAAAATTAATTTCTCGCCTTGCAGTTTACAATATAGCTCTGTTTTTTCTCCTAAGAAATTCACCCAATTACGATGAATGGATTCTACCACCTCAGAAATTTTACACTACAGATCTGGAACTATTCGTTTATTTCGGTTGGCACCATTCTGTGCATTGACCTGGAAGGAGTTGGAGCGCCATTAAGGCGAATATTGTTCTAAATCTATGCTTTCATGCACCAGATTAGATTCCAATGCATAACAGCGTTAAACAGTCTCCATTAACCGACACGCTAGTTAAATGGATGTAGGTAAACATTTGGTAGAGTAATGCAAATATCTACTGCACGGAAACACACCGTGGATGTGCACATATATCCAGATAAATTTCAATTTGGTCTTCCGCCACGTTGAAGGAATCCCACATGACTGAAATATTTTCATACTTACAAATATACCTTGAATTATGATTGCTCAAATCGCTGCTTCCTTTCCAACAATCATATTAATTTAATAATAATAATAATACATTTATTTTATATAGCGCTTTTCAAAATACTCAAAGACGCTTTACAAAGCAAACAAGGCATAAAAACAAACAAACAAACAAAAGATTTTTCCTGACGGAGAAGCGGCGAACAAATAGCGGCAGCATCCTCTCACGTCAGGGTCCGCCAGTAAACAATAAAGAACACAAGACACACAATTACAATTTAACACAAACAACCATCACAGTGACTGCTCCAGGTACACCCTCACTGTGATGGAGGGCAAAGAAAAGTATTATCTCCTCCTCATTCTTCTCCCGTGGTCAGGCAGTCAAACTGCTGCCTCGAGGCGATCGAGGCTCCCGACTTTTGAATCCCCCGCCGGGCGATGGAAAGTCCCACGCCGAGCCGAGCAGGCCGATGAAGGTCCTAAGCCCCCACCGGGCGATGGAAAATGCCGCGGCCGAGCCACGCAGGGCGATGAAGGCCCTGCGAGCGGGTCGATCGAACTCCCGATGTTGCGGTCTGCAGAGCCCACGGCCGAAACCTGCGAGATGGTAAGTCCAGGACCTGCGACCGGAGTCTTCAAGGTCGATCCCAGCTGGAGGCCGCCGGCTCCACAGTGTTAGGCCGTAGCGCGAACGGAGATACGACACGATAAAGGTCGCATCTCCGTTGAGGAGGAGATTGGAAAAAAAGGTTTCCCCCACTCCCCCACCACCCCCCACATATACAGAGCTAAAAATAAATCAAAACATACATTTAAACGATAACAAGACAAAAAGACAGAGAGACTGCAGGTGAGCCGCAGCTGCAGGACGCAGCTACGCCCCCTAACCCCTAGGTTAGTTTAGAGATACAGCGCTGAAAAACCAGTTCGCCCGATTGAGTCGTACAACCAGCAATTCCCGCACATTAACACTACCCGACACGTACTCGACGGACAAGTTTTACATGTGCCTAACGCCCTACTCCGACGGATCTCCGGCCGGTGCTCGCAGATATCGCACCCACCAAGCTTCACAGAGAGTTCTTCACCCATAGGCTGGTGTGCAAGGCCCCATCGGACGCCAAACGTCCTTTGAACAACCTCGCCCAGAATTCACAGCAACTGGGACCTCAACGCCTGCCGTCTCGTCGGCCCTTCTCCCGTCACGCGCGACCCTCTGTGGCTCCGGTTTCATTATACTGGGAGCATGGCGAACCAGCTGGGAACAGACTTCTCAATTCACTATTGCACCGAACACCACAGCCCCGCCCAGCTCGGACATGCCCCGCAAAGAGTGGGTCGTCCTGAACCGGCTCCGCACAGGGGTCAGCCGGTTGAACGCCAACATGCATCGGTGGGGGTTGCGTTCATCAGCAGCCTGCGTGTGCGGAGCAGACCGGCAAACAGCGCAGCACGTCATTTTCGACTGCGCTGTCCTCCGCCCCCCTGGTGGACGGGTAGACTTCACGGTCCTCGACAACGGCACATTGCACTGGCTACAGCGCCTCGAGGGCGTTACATAACTTCTGCTGCCTCAAACGCAAGAAGATGACCTGCAAACCTGTACGCCTTTGGAATGTGGGAGGAAACCGAAGATCTTGGAGAAAACCCGCGCAGATCACGGGAATAACATACAGACATGGTACATACTGCATCCGTGGTCATGATCGAACCCGGGTCTCTGGCGCTTGAGGGCAATTTTTCTACCGCTCCGCAATCGTGCCATGTGGGTACTTTGCCGATATTGCAGACCATTGTCATTCAATCGTCAGAGATTCTCGTGGATTTTTGTTTTGATTTCCGCTCAAATACCGTGTTGAATTTGTTTATCTAGTGGGAAATTATCTTACTCTTTGATATCACTTAGGGTAACGAACTTTTTGCTTTACTATTCGTCATTGTTATGGCAAGGTATGACCTTGCTTGGAGGATGGTATGTAATGCACGCCACGACACTATAGGAAGAACATGATTGAGTAATGAGGATACAGAAGCGATTTCCAAGAACGTTACTTTGATTAAATGGTTTGGGCAATCAGAATCTGTTGGTTAAGTTAACTCTGTCTTCTCTGTAATGGAGAGAGCATGAATCGGCGTGATAGACTTTTAAAAAGTTAAAAGATGCATATACGATAAATAATCAGTTCTGTATCCTACGTCTGGGTGCGGTCCCAAACTAGAATGCATACAGTTAATATGAGTAAGGGTTTGGTACAGAATCTGGGAGCATTTATTCTTACGAGGTATATTTGGTATAAGCAATGACATTCCAAATAAAGGATGAAGATTGGAAAAATAGCACTATTTAACATGCATCTGACCGGTATTTTAATGAAAATAGGTTAG
This sequence comes from Rhinoraja longicauda, assembly GCF_053455715.1. Taxonomy (NCBI): domain Eukaryota; kingdom Metazoa; phylum Chordata; class Chondrichthyes; order Rajiformes; family Arhynchobatidae; genus Rhinoraja; species Rhinoraja longicauda. Next base: position 61,461 of record NW_027601511.1, on the reverse strand, counting down.
TTGTTATTGCATGCGAGTGGGATTATTATGGAAAGACATAATGATTGTGTGGCGCATTGATGTCAGTTTGTGAAATTCAATTATTCCATGAATTAACTGTGTCAGATCATTTTGCCAATAACCAAATTGAATAGTTTTGTATCGAATTGAGTTCATTATTAATCCCCCCCCCAATATTCAGTTGGGTCACATCCTGCAAAAAAACATTTGTTTTTTAATGATTTTAATTTCTGCACAAAGGTACATTGTAAAAGTTATATGAAAAAATATTAGCTGACGTGGCTTGCATCTAAATGGAAACGTCCCTTTTCGTTATATTCCATAGTCATCTTTAGCACATGTCAATAAATATCCCTTCGTTCTGTTTCCGTTTTTGGTAGAGATAATTCAGGGTAAAAGGCTGACAAATTCTCACAATATCCAACGTTTCCTTTACGTACATTCTTCGCAATTTGAAAGTCCATGATCTATTGATCAGCACATGTAACTACATTTGATTTGCACGGATTAATATCACCCCTTCACATTTATAAAACTATAAGCCAATAAGACATAGGAGGAGAATGACTTAGCCGTGATTACTCAATATGACTGCATATGTTTCCTCTTTGACAGCACACGAGAAATTGAAAGAAAGTGTGAAAGAGTTGGGTGAGTAAATTAAAAATGTGTTTGTTGCGGTCCATGCAGAAAAACTGATTTAAAACTGCTATTATGTTAATGCACCTTCACATAAATATTTCAAGTTCTCATAATGATTTGAGGCTTATCGGCATAGTTTGTGAAACTGCAACGAAAAATTAACTTTCTAAGCAAAGACATATTTGTTTACTTATTCAACTAACTGCTCGTCATTTGAGTTATTTTGCAGTGATTCAGGACGTTTATGCGTAACAACTGCCCAATTGGCACTCTGTTGCTCGCAGTTCCAATGTTCACAAAAATAAGGTGACTTTTTGAGATTTAGTTGCTTCGTCATCGTATGTCCTTTTTCAGTGAGACAATCAGCTGCTGGCAATAGACAATAGACAATAGACAATAGGTGCAGGAGTAGGCCATTCGGCCCTTCGAGCCAGCACCGCCATTCAATGTGATCATGGCTGATCATTCTCAATCAGTACCCCGTTCCTGCTTTCTCCCCATACCCCCTGACTCCGCTATCCTGAAGAGCTCTATCTAGCTCTCTCTTGAATGTACTTTCTTGAATCTAGCTCTCTCTTGACTACTACAATATATGCATATTTCTCAAATCTGGTCCACTGGAGTAGAAAGTTCTTTGGTTCTTGCAATCGATTGTCAATATGTATATATATACGATTTTCAAATCACATCGTTTCTTCAAACAATGTTTTATTTTCGTTCAGAAATGAAACAAAACATGCAAGACACAGGTAAAAGGATAAAAATAACTGCATGCGTAGACTATTTACATTTCATTTCGAATTGCTGCACATTTCAGCCACAGTAGCAGGGCTTGAACAAATATTTGTCACCTGCTCTTCATGCACAACCTGTTGGATTGACTCACTTCATCTGGACAAAGTGCAGACAGGAGGGAGGCAGATGTGGATGGGAGATGTTGATTGGCAGATAGCACCCAAGTGTGGAACATAATGATAGATATTGCACCTGATGCTGGGAATTGATGAGAGGGGAAGTAAAAACCGCAGATTCTGGAGTCAAATAGGAAAGGGGGTTGGATTGGATTGAAATAAGGAGGTTCGTTGACAGACGATTATGAAACAGGGAAAGTCAATCAGTTGGGAGAGGGTAAAATTAAACATTGTGTCTGTGTGATTGATGATGGTGTAGGTGGGCGAAGGTGAAAATCAGGGTGATGGAACAAGGGTGTTACGGTAGGAACAGGGGTAGTGTATCAACATAGCTAGAAAGGGAAATAAGTTGGCAGAGAGATACGCGGTACCTGGAATTGTAATGTTCTATATTCTGAGAATGTAAGACACTGTTTCTTTATTTTGTGTTTGGCCATCACACTGGCATTGTAGGAGCCAGAGAACAGTTATAGCGGCTTGAAAATGTGTTGGGGAAATAAAATGTCAGGCCAGCGAGAGGCAGATATGGCTCCGGCGGTCAAAGTGTATGTGTTAGGCGAAGCGGTAACCGAGTCGACGTTTTATTTCACCCATTTAGGAATGCCACATAGAAAGCACCACATGTAGTGGACGAGATTGAAGCCTCCAGCAACTGTTATCCCCTGTGCCTTTTCTTTATGGCATAATCGAATGTTGTTATTCTTTATTCATCTTTTCATAGTTTCTATTCGCACACACAAACTAAACCTATGGTAACAGGTAATATAAAAGCACTACATTCCTCATGAGAAAACACAATGTTGTCAATTAATTTTCAATGTATTCGTGTCGGTTTGGGTCATATACCAAAATATTCGAATGTAGACATGCACTATCGACGATATGGCATCAGTGTTTCCTCAAACGCGACCATAAGTGTGAATTATTTTAACGATACCAATGCGGTAATTTGATCCAATACTATTTGCCCACCTGAATTACGGCGCATTTGTAGAGCTTATTCGTTTTAATTCAGGTGCAATAAGATGGATACCATTTCCAGCTTCTCGGATATTCTCCAGGAAAATAGGAAACACGGACAAAGTATAAATGTGTCAAAATGTATTCTCTACATTCAAACAGGACAGATATCGAGCTGTAAAAAATGTATTTCTACCACTGGAATATATGTGTATCCTATAGATATATGTCAACAGTGCCGTGAAAACTAATAGATCTTAAGAGGGTAAGAATACCAACTAATAGAACTACCGGGATCAGACGATAACATGACCCTTCACACCCTTGCTGATGAAGAGGCACAGTATATGAAGGTCAAATTTGCAACAAGAATCAATCAATAGTGTTGACTATTAGGCAATGCTATGATCTCCGGATACAATAAAAATATTGATGACCATGACATTTCAAGTTCCGATAGGCAGCTCTGCATTTCAAAATCTGATATCGCGACAAAATCTTTCTCTGCAGCTGAAGCATGGTCAATTCCCTTCTAAAATGGCTGAACACGGCCATATCCTCCACATCTGTTTCCTAGATACTTCAATGTCCAAGGCAACCAATCACCAACGTCATATGTTTTATTATACTCACTAGAATGCCTGAAAATGAAGGACAATCTAGATGAAAAAGGTATATTTTTTAACTCTATTCTTAATTGCGTAGCAGCACTTGATTCTGAAAACTTTACCATACAGGAGCAGATTGTAAAAGCTAATAAATTAATGAATGCCGCTATGCTAAATTAAGCACGACGGGAACATTTAAAAATTGGAGTCATAATTCCGGAAAGACATGAAAGAAATGCGTTTTGCGCATTCAACAAATTATATCACACAGAATTTTAAAAATCCCAACTTTACATGCACGTTTATAAACAGACAATATCGCAGAAAATACCGAAATGTGTTGAAACGGGTCCTCTGGCAGTATTTAAGTCATTTGCATGGGCACTTAAATGAATTCGACACGGAGGGATATGGTCCAATAGCTGGAAATTTGATTTATATGGACGGCTGTCCACTGCTCGGCGCCGCCGAACTGACTCGAATGGATTGTTGAAGGCAATTGTGTGTTTAACCTGTACCCTGAAGCTGGATTTCACGTGGGGCAGAGGTACACGTTTGAATATGGTTCATCGAGAAGACACGAAGAACATCTCGGAGAGCAGTGTCGTGTTTCTTATAAATGTTGTTATATTTAAGGCATTAACGGTAATCAGTGGAAGCAAATTGAGTGAACCCAAAACATTTCACAGGTTGAAAGCACCCATAACCTCCTTTATCCTGTGCTTCCACGGTTACAGCGGATTTTACATTCTTGAAATTATACAATACAATACAATACAAACTTTATTGCCATTGTGCAGTGTACAAGTACAGAGACATCAAAATGCAGTTAGCATCTTAACCAGAGTGCATGTGGTGGAATAGTAAAACATATAATATGTACATATATGCACAGTAGCGGTAGTGAAAATTCCGGTGAGCGAGATCAGTCACTGATGGGAGTAGTGCCCGAGGGGGGGGGTGGCAGCAATCACCGAAATTATTCATCAGTTATCGACGTTTCATTGTCATTATTCATCGATGCATTCTCCATCTTTGAGTAAACATCAGCGTTCACTTTATTCTAAATTAATTAAAAAATACTCACATTTGTCTGAAAATGGGTGTAAGAAAGAACATTGCTTCCTGGTGATCAGTTTCACTGCCCGTATCCTGATTTACAACATTCTTTACTGCAACTCGCTTTGCTTTTTAAACTAGTTATATCCAAAAATAATGTTGTCTTCTAAGGTGATTTTAACTGTCGGCTTCGTTTCCCAACGTGCTTAACCAGTCTGTATGCTCTTCAGGCATACTTATTTAAAAGCTAACATTTCTTCTTATATTTTCCAGAATGTCCTACATTATGCGCTATTTCCGTGCTAAACGATTATATGAGTCCATAACACCAACGGACAGTTGTGAGCTTACTCGTAGATAGATCTTGTTTCGATTAAATTACCAAGCCTGCCGAGCGCTCGATAAATTACAATTGACATCAAGCTATTTGTACAGACGAATTCGTTCTTCGCCTCAGCAACTCGAGAATTGACGTCCAATATGAGATGTTCACCGGAATATTTTAATAAGAAATTTTAATTAAGATGAATTCTGTCCATCATAAACTTACCCCTTTGTTTGAATGAAAATACCATTTACATTCGAAAGCAAATGATCGCGAAGACGCGGTCAACTCACACGTCAGACGGATGACAATTCGGTAAATATATTCTCTAAGGCAAACGCAACTTTGAAATTGATGCAATTTCTTGCAACTGGAACGAACATTTTAAAAGAGTTTCAAGGAAATTATCCTTCCTAGCAAGATTGCACGTTGAAATTCACCCCGGTATTCGATGTTGTGTCGTGTATTGTAAACCTTTTGAAGCAATCAAAATAATATCGAAGTTCAAATAGTTAACATTGCATGTCGTTGAAAGGTATTATAAACACGCATTTATAAAATTTCCAACAGTGCAAGCGTTAGCAAAGAAGGACAGAGGCAAGTATATCTTGATGTTCGTGGTCAGTGAAAAGAACTTGCAGTTCGTTGTTATTTCCGATTAATGAAACAACTTTGATCAAAGTTGATATACTTTGAAATGCTAGTTCGTTACCTATTAGTCAGAAATGTTTCCTGAAATTGCATTGTCCACACATTTTGAAATATTATCCGGACTTCAATGCTTTTAAAAACGTCACCTACCCGAGGATCGCTTCAGGGGACAGGTGCAAAGAGCTGAGCATCTTATTAGAAATGTAAGAGTCCAAGAGCCCTTGTTATAATATCAATGACAAGAAGATGGAACAGGACGCAATTGTCAGCTACAATATGAAGCAATCGTCCCATTTTTTTTCTACTGGAAGGTATTAGTATTATATAGCTTTGGACTAATATTTCAGAATTCAGTGTTTAAACGCAAATCTTTAAATTTGTTCACATTTAAGTGTAAACCTATAACCTCATTGCACATAATGTTATGTCACATTTTGAACCAAAACTGGATTCAATCGTTCTCCTGCTACACACCGAAAAACAATAATATTTTCATATTTTTGGTAATTATAAAATCTTATTTTACAGAAACCTTCGCGGTAGAACACTACTGGAAATAATCTTTTCACAAACGACTTAATTATAAAATATACTGTATCCCCCCACATAAACGAATATTGTGAATTAATGTGAATGTGTTCATCATGCTTCGAAATTCGCTGCTGATATATTTTTTAAAATGGACATGTACATGCAACTATACTATCGATCTATACATGATGGTCCTTATAAGTTCAACTTATATCGCCCCACTATTATTAGAGCAACGGAAGAAGAGAGTGCATTGATTTTTTTAAATTTTGTTTCCCAACAGAATTAGAAAAACAAAGGAAATCTCTCACGAATTATGGTAAGTTTAATAAATGAATACGTAGGATTGTTTTCCATGGTAAATTGTTTCTGTAATTGCCTTGCCGTCTTTTGCATATATTGGGGCAAGGAATTTTTGGAGTAAACGCATACTACATTTAGTTTGACGCTATTCAGTTAACTTGAAGTCATTGTTCAGCCAATGACCGAGTCACCATCTCTCAGAATAAATTTGTGAATGCATTGCTGTTTTCTGAGTTGACAATAGACAACAACAGGTATTAACAAGGAAACACGCCAATAATTTTGCCCTGACTATATTTACTTCCAACGATAGGAGGTAGTTCAATTTAGGATTCAGAATTCTTCACGGCATAGAAATGATATCAGCAATTCTCTAAATTAATTGATGCCAATAATCTGCAGATGTTGAAATTGGCATAAAATAAAGCGGCACAAGCAAAGTCATGAAAAAAAACAAAAATAAAATGCGTTGAAAGCTAAACTAAAAGTGCTCCAACGGAGGCAAATGCGGGAGTAATTTGACATGGATCATACTCAGTTTAGCTTGCAGCAGGACCACAGGACACGGTGATTCGCTACCGAAGGATTGAATCCTGTGGCTATTAGCCTGGCGGACACATCCAGGTGACTTCATCTTCCTCACCGTATTTGACGATAACGGCGTTGAGAGAAGCCGTGACACGCGCAGTTCTTGTCGTGAGAAAACCCGGTATCCACGCCAAGGCACCCTTCTTGGTATAAAATAGAATGGCAAATGGCCCCAAATGGTTATATTACGAACAGAACGGGGAATACTTGCCAACTGAGGCCTTTTGAAACAGCAACGGAAAACCAAAGCAACAAGAACGGCTTCATGATTCTAACTTTACTGTAATGTCAGAGAAGGGCTGTAAAACGAAGAGAGCATGTCGAGAACAGCATAACTAAATTCATAAGCAGCTAGACTTGTGAACTTGCACTGCTGGGTTATTTGTATGAGAAACATCAGTAAGAGCACACCAAGGAGATGTGTCCATTCACTCCATTAACCGATGAGATGAAAACCTTCTTGTCTTCACCATTCAATTGAGCATGATCGGAACAATTAAATAGTATTTCGGCAGAGGAACATCAACCGCTCCATTTCAACACACATCTCAGGAAGGGAAGCCAAATATGTAAAGGCTAATGCTAATGGCAGAAATCAATGTAACGATTCAGCCACTGTGCAGCGTGAATGACAGAGCAGTTCAGGGTACACAGTCATCTTCAAAAAAGAAACAATAGCAGAACCCTGTTTGAAACCAATTCGTTTAATTCCAGCTAACGACGACGAAATGATATGAGAATCGAATACATCAAATCGAAAACGTCTCATTAGTCATATGAACCATCATAGACCGCAGGGTCTGTTCCTTTGGTGCAGTAGTCTAAATCTGTAAAATTCAGGCAAGTCATGTTAGACAACAGGTGATGTTCATGCAAGCTTGTGAACTGGGAAGAACCTCGCCACAAAAGAACACCACCAGCAAGGGAAAAATCAACGGATTGCTCATTCAATTTTTTTTAAGAGGTCATGGGAAATTTAAATATACAGCAGCGAAATTTCGCAACCTTCCCGAGGAAATCAGATATACGTCATTGACAACAATGCTGCATATGCGAAGCCCCTTTGTTTCACCGATGACAGCGGAAATAATCATATAATTGTATTTTATTTCGGAATGGTAGGCACATATGTTGTACTAATAGAACGGGCAATTGTTTGTTTTCGTATTTGTCCCAGTAGCCAAAGAACTGACAGTAGGGTTGCAACGTGTATTTCCCAGAACCTAACTGTATTGCAAACATTTGATCTATTTTAAGCCTTTCACCAAAGCACGATGCACGCACTTGTAGAGCAATGTCGATATTATATTTGTGGGTCAAATGCGATTTCATTCCGAATAAATGCAATAATGCAACTTGAGAAAACATTTTGCTCAATATAAATACTATTTACTATTACACCATCTTTTTTCCCGATTGTACTCGTTTCTATGTAAATTATAAATATCTCACGATGACAACGAACGATTATGCTGAGCATTTCATTCGGTTGCAGAATCGAGTTTACATCCAGCAGGAAGAGTACGTCACGGCAATGTAGTGGCAATTTCCAAGTATTGAAAGGATTCGCGTTATAACGCCGAAATATGCCAATGAGATGCTTAATACATGCGTCCATATAGTAATATGTGACATCAAGTTCTAGAGGGATAGGCAAAATATGAAGTTGGCTAAAGAATGTGGAGTCGATTTTATTGTAATTATTCAAAGTCACGGGCATATTGACTCGGACTATGCACAAAAATAGGATTCATACGTAAATTTTTGCACACGAATTACACAATGGTTCTACAAGACAGTGGAAAATTAAAGACAGGGCAAAATTGCCAAGGGGTGTATAATACGCCGATTGCTATAATTGTTTTCCCCAGAAAAATAAAAAATAATGTCAAATTCAGAGCATCAATCTTTATCACAATACATCCCATCTGAGAGACAATATTTTTGAAAATGATAGAATATTATCTACGTGTTCATAAATGGAGGAACATTTTGTTGAGTATTTTGTCATGTTTAGTCGTGAAATCAAATCGAATGAAATGTCCTGTCCCAACTTGAGCTTCAGAAAACCAATCGTGCCTTCACTTGTAATTGTATACGGGGCATATTAATGTTACTTACAGAGGAGAACTGGAGCACTGAAAGCAAAGGTAAAGCAAGAAAACCTACGAAAATCTTCTTTCGTATAATTTATGCTTCGTTCAAATTCCATACACGACGCTTTGGAATGGAAAGTGTGTTTTTTTTTATCGCAGGAGTCCGAAAGGCATTGAAGTATAGAGCATGCGAACAGGTTCCCCGGTGACAAAATTGGCATTCTGGGCTGTTGCCGACTTTCACGTTTGGCCACTATCCTATAAAGCTCCATATCCATCCATCTTCCCAAATGATATTTGCCAGTCATTATTGTATCCACTCTATAGCTTCCTCTGGCATCTCTTTCCAGAAATGAGCTACACTGAGTTAAAATAAACACAGAGAAAGAAGTTATGTGCGTTCACTTTATTCATGTCGTCCTTATCCTGCGCAGATTATTTCGCAACCTAAACGCCCTTCCATACAACGCAAACCCGCAAGATCAGGTAACATGACCAAGTCCTTCTGCATGCTACTTCATGCATCCGTCCAATAACCGGGAGACTACAACTATACTCAAAGCATGGTCTCAACATCAAGTTCTGTAGCCGAACACTCGTCCACGAGCAGAAAACGCAAAACGGTTCATTTTCCATTCATTCCACATGATTCGCCACTTCCATTGTATCTGTGGCTGTATTGACTGCTTGCTCTGTTCTAAAGTGCTCTCCCGGGCTATACTTTCGCGGTGTCAGTATGATCCTCGTTTGACTTAACAAAGTGCATTAACTCAAACATGTCAGAGATAAGTGCCATTTGTCATTCCTTTGCTGAACAGCTAGGCTCATACTGTTGCGGGTGGAAACGTAGGGAAACTTCCTCGCATCCTGTAGAACATTTGCATCGTGTCATCTGCATCTTGACTAAACTTGAACAAACAGTCATCTAAATGGCTAATGTAGATAGCGAAAAGCAATGGGCCCAGTACTGACTCGTGTGGCACTCATCTGTTCACAAGCCTCCAATCAGGAGGAAAATAAACAAACCTCCACAACTCTCTTTGATCCCTTCCTTAAACTAACTTTGAATCCAATTTGCTTTCTCCCGTTAGATTCCAGGTGATCTAACATTCGAAACAAATATACCGACTGGGACTTTATCTGAGGCCTGTATCAACTTCACAAAGACAACGTCCACTGCTCTGCCCTCCTGAATTCTGTTGGATGTCCTTTCAGAACAACACCGCCAAATCTATGATGCACGATTTCTACACGCACAGCCATGCTGATGAGCGTTAAACAGTGGTGCAAATCCAAATGTTGGTCGAACATATTATTAAGAATGTCCTCCCATAAACTTTCCACGCCTAATGTCAGGTTCATCGCCATATATTTCCCTGGCGTGGTCATGCAGCTTTCTTAAAATACGGTGCAACAATAGGCATCGTAAAAATATCTGGAAATTCACCTTTATCCGAAGATGATGCAAGTATCATTGCAACCGTCATGACAATCTCTTCCCAAAGTCCACCTCGGTGAACTTTTCAATTGTCAATACCTCCTGTTAGGTACGCATTAATGGTCTGTGATATCCCAACTCTTTTGTTCATTTCCTTAGATTCCATCGTGGTCTATTTAGTCGATATGGAATATAAATATATTTTGAATCTCTCCATCGCCATTTATGGATACATAATACAAAAAGATCAATTGCCCGTCGTTAGTAAAAATAACATTTTATATGCACTATCTTGCAGCAGTTGTTTGAGTGGATATACACGTCTTCGCGTGGAACTGTCTGAAGATTCGCAGTTACTGCTGAGACTCTCTGGCTGGCAACTCAATAAATATTCTAATAACATAGAATTACTAGTGTGTTATTTCTACTTCTTCGCTACTTTCAGGTTGACTGAATAATCGTAATGCAATGGCAGGGTTAAGAAACTAAAATTGTTTAAGTATTACTAAGTAAAATTAATCTAGCGTGAAAGTTGACAAAACAATGGCGGCCAATATCTTAGAGGCGATATTTGCTCCCATTTCACGACCAATCATCTATCATATGGTTTCTGTAAAGTAAATTTTATATGATTTTTAACATTTTAGCTGAACTCTCGTCACGTTAATATGCATTGATTAAAAACAAATTTACCCACACGCTACTCGGCCGAGATCAAAATACTACAGAGGAAGTTACTGTAAAATTCATCATTCATCTATGATCAATTTTGCAGTGAATTCATCGAGAAGTTTCGACGCACCGGCAATAATGGATTATAGAATATACATTGTTCTTTTTCTTGTAATTTGCAAGCGCATCACGGCTCTCGCTTTGCTGAATGATCTAGCTAACATTGATTCCAGACCACGTAATTAAATTAAATCATCCCACTTAATTAAATTTTCTTACACGATTAACTAGTTCCAGATTCGACAAACCGTTAGAGACGACTTCATTCATCCTGCCGAGAAGTTCCTTCATGATTACAATGTTTATTGTGCGATCCAACTATTCCTCTTTGCATGGACATGAATATATCCAACATTGATCATTGCACGTAATATATCAAGGCAAATACATTTATTCACCACCTCATTCCAACGGCAGCAGCAGGTCCAAAGACAGCAGCAGGTCCAACGGCAGCAGCAGCAGGTCCAGGTCCAACGGCTTCAGCAGCAGGTCCAGGTCCAACGGCAGCAGCAGGTCCAACGGCAGCAGCAGCAGGTCCAGGTCCAACGGCAGCAGCAGCAGCAGGTCCAGGTCCAACGGCAGCAGCAGCAGGTCCAGGTCCAACGGCAGCAGCAGTGTGCCCCAAGGCACCGCAGCACCCGGAAGGCGGATCGCACATGGAGCCGCATGGAGCTGCTCAACATCGGACACGGCTGCGAGAGACTGGCTGGTGAGTACCACAAAAACCTCACCAAAGTCCCGACGGAGCTCGGTAGAACAGGCATCTGGACCACCACACCGAGGAGTTGGAGACGGAGCCAGCGCAGGGAGAGGAAGCAAAAACGTGGTCGGAGAGCGGGGGTGCTGGCCAGGCTAAGGAGGGCCCCACAAAGACCATCCTTATCAAGCATCTTTCTCGCCAATGTCCGGTCACTCTCCAACAAGCTGGATGAGGTAAGGCTGTGGATCAACACCCAGCGATCCCTGAAAGACTGCTGCGCGCTGATCTTCACGGAGACGTGGCTCAACGCGCTGGTCCCCGACGGGGCTGTGGAGCTAACAAACCGCTCGCTACATCGTGCTGATAGAACAAAGGACTCCGGTAAGAGCAAGGGCGGTGGGCTCTGCATCTACATCAAGAATGACTGGTGCACCAACCACTGCGCAATAGAGTGCTACTGTTCCCCAGACCTGGAGTACCTACTGCTCAAATGTAGGCCATTCTATCTACCGCGGGAGTTTACGGTGGTCATCATCATGGCCGTATACATTCCCCCACAGGCTAATGCTAACCTAGCACTAGCACAGCTGCACTCGGCCATCAGTAAGCAGCAGGATGCCCACCCCATCGGTGCCTTCATTGTTGCAGGGGACTTCAATCAGGTCGACCTACGAGCCCCGCTCCACAAATTCCATCAGCATGTGCAATGCCCTACCAGGGGCTCAAACACACTGGATAAGGTGTACACCAACGTATAGGACGCCTACAGAGCTCTCCCCTGACCACCCCTGGGACAATCCGATCACCTCTCACTGTTTCTACTGCCCGCATACAAACCCCTCACCCGCAAGACCAAACCCACAATAAAGACGGTGAAAATATGGCCCGAGGATGCCACCCTACAACTCCAGGACTGCTTTGATCGCACCGACTGGGACCTGTTTGCACAACAGGCCACCTACGGTTCAGAGGTAGACTTGGAGGAATACGCATCCACTGTGCTCTCCTACATCAACTGCTGTGTGGAGAATGTCACGGAGGACAAAGAGATAAAGATGTTCCCAAACCGGAAACCCTGGATGAACAAGGAGGTACAGAACCTGCTGAGGGCACGCAACAATGCCTTTAAATCTGGTGACACTTGAGCATACAGCGTTGCCAGATCACACCTGAACAAAGGTATTAAAAGGGCCAAAGACACCCATAGGCAACGGGTAGAAGACCACTTGAACACCACGGACACCAGAAGCATGTGGCAGGGTGTCAGGGACATCACTGGCTACAAGTGCAGCCCTGCCTGCCCCCTCAGCGACATAGCACTGACCAACGAGCTTAACACCTTCTTTGCCCGCTTTGAAACTGGCAAAACCACCTTGAGTGGAAGAACCCCAGCCGAGGCGGAGGGACAGGTCTTGCAACTGAGCACACAGGAGGTACAACGCGCTCTGCAAAGGGTCAACCCACGCAAGGCTGCAGGACCGGATGGAGTTCAAGGAAGGGTACTGAAGGACTGTGCTGAACAGCTGGCTGAGGTATTCACGAGGATCTTTAACCTGTCATTATCTCTAGCTACGGTCCCCAAGTGCCTGAAGTCGGCTATCATAGTTCCGGTGCCGAACAAAGCAAAGATCTCCAACCTGAACGACTACAGCCTGGTTGCCCTAACGCCGATAGTCATGAAGTGCTTTGAGAGGCAGGTCCTCTCACCCATCAAATCCAGCATCCCTGACTCACTGGACCCACATCAATTTGCATACAGGGCAAATAGATCCACAGAGGACGCCATCTCTCTGGCTCTTCACACTGTCCTGACTCACCTAGAGAGACAGGGCACGTACGTGAGGATGCTATTCATAGACTATAGCTCCGCCTTCAACACGGTCATCCCCACCAAGCTCATCACCAAACTCCACCAGCTAGGCCTCAGCTCGTCATTATGTGACTGGATCCTGGACTTCCTGCTGGAACGATCGCAGGCAGTGAGAATGGGCCCGCACCTGTCCTCCTCTATCACCCTGAGTACCGGCACACCACAGGGCTGTGTTCTGAGCCCCATGCTCTACACCCTCTTCACACACGACTGTGTTCCTGCATTCGACACCAACACCATTGTCACCAACGGGGATGAAACAAACTATAGAGCGGAGGTGCAGAACCTGGCGGACTGGTGCTCGGAGAACAACCTGTCCCTAAATACCCCAAGACCAAGGAGCTGATCATCAACTTCCGTAGGTCACATAACGGGGAATATGACCCGATCTCTATCAACGGGGACAGTGTGGAGAGAGTGTCCAGCTTCAAGTTTCTGGGCACACACATTTCGGAGTACCTAACATGGTCCAATAACACTGCTGCGCTGGTCAAGGAGGCACAACAAAGACTGTTCTACTTAAGAACACTGAAAAAGTCTGGTCTGCCCCAACAGCTGCTGACGACCTTCTACCGCTGCACCATAGAGAGCATCCTAAAGCATGGCATCCCTGTGTGGTACCTCAGCTGCACAGAGGCAGAAAAGAAAGCTCTACATCGGGTAGTCCATAGAGCTCAGAGGGCCATCGGAACAGAGCTACCAGACTTGGAGGGCATCTACAACACACGATGCCTCAGAAAAGCCACCAGCATCCACAAAGATTCTTCACACCCCTGCAACAGTCTGTTCGTACTCCTTCCATCGGGCAGACAATACAAGGCATTCTACGCCCGCACCTCCAGACTCAGGAACAGCTTCATCCCCAGGGCCATAGCTGATATGAACCGGTCCTGCTGAGCCGGATGGTCCCAACGCATAGATCACCTTGCACTTTACCCTGTCTAAAACTGTTACATTTGTTTCGTTGGGTTGCTGTTGTCTAAATTACGTAAATTATTGCATCGTATGGGAGGCGCATTCCCAATCTCGTTGTACCCCCTGGGTACAATGACAATAAAGATATATTGTATTGTATTGTATTGTATTCTTTCTATTTCATCACATTATGGGACTTCGGTCGGCCCGCTGCGGACCTTTCACCGTTCGGGGCGGCCTGGAACGTGGCAACTTCAACACGCTGACCGCGGGAGAAGATGGCATGTGAAGAGAAAAGACATCCTGGCCTTCCATCATGAGGAGGTGACTGGAGGAGACTCACTGTGATGGATGATTTTTTTGTTTGTTTTATGTTGGTTTGTGATTGTGTGTGTTATCGCTTATTTTTATTGCTCTTATTTGTGGACTGTGGGTAACGGACTTTCGTCCAAAATACATTTTTTGAATGACAATTAAGGCTATTTTGATTCTGATTCTGATTCTGATATTATGACTTGAATTAAATGCCGCACAGTTTAAAATGTATTACCTTTGGAATTATTTTGCAGCATTCCCACAAGCCTTGTGCACAAATAAGTATAAACGAAGGGATTGGCTGCGTATTCGAATCTGAAGTAATGACCATCCGAAATTTGCAACACATTTCCTCGGAAAAATGTTGAAGTTATCTATTTACTTTCAAACGATTGAGCAAGTTTCACAAAATAATTTGAATTTTTCCGGAATAAGAAATGTATAAAAACGGAGTAAAATATTATATTATGTGTTGCCTTTCAAGAAAGCAGAGTCGCCAAAGCATGAATGTGCAGGAACTGCAGATGCTGAATTAAATCGAAGGCAGACACAAATACTGCAGTAACTCAGCGACGCCGGCTAAGTTAAATACTTTAATCCCCCCTCCCATTACCACACCGACCTTTCTGTCCCTTGCCTCCTCCATTGTCAGAGTGTGGCCCAGCGCAAATTGGAGGAGCAGCACCTCGTATTTCGCTTGGGTAACTTGCACCACAGCGGTATGAACATTTCCTTCCATAACTTCAAAATCGACCTTAGCTTCATCCTGTTTCCATTGATTATCCTCGAGATGTTTCTGCAACTTGCTTGGAGTCCACCAGTCGTGAATTAAATTGATTGGACATGATTTGGAAAGGTACACGCCTGTCTACATAGGGTCCCACAGTTGACAGTGCATGCAAGAGCAAAAACAAAGCCATGAAGACGAAGGAAATGTCCGTTGACCTCCGAGACAGGATTGTATCAAGACACAGATCTGGGGAAGGGTATAAAACAATTTCTGCAGCATTTGCACGTCCCGAAGAGCACAGTGGCCTCCGTCATCTTTAAATGGTAGAACGTTGGAAGCACCAGTACTCTTCATAGAGCTGGCCACCCGGCCAAACTGAGCAATAGGGGGAGAAAGGCCTTGGTCAGGGAGGTGACCAAGAACCCGATGGTCACTCTGACAGAGCTCCAGAGTTCCTCTGTGAAGATGGGAGAATCTGCCAGAAGGACAACTATATCTGCAGCACTCCACCAATCAGGCCTTTATGGTAAACTGGTCAGACGGAAGCTACTCCTCAGCAAAAGGCACATGACAGCCCGCTTGGAGTTTGCCAATAGGTATGCAAAAGCACTCTCAGGCCATGAGAAACAAGATCCTCTGGTCTGATGAAGCTAAGATTGAACTCTTTGGCCTAAATGCCAAGGGGCACCGGTCATCACCTGGCCAATACCATACCTACGGTGAAGCATGGTAGCATCATGCTGTGGGGTGTTTTTCAACGGCAGGAACTGGGAGACTAGTCAGGATCGAGGGAAAGATGAACGGAACAAAGTACAGAGAAATCCTTGATGAAAACCTGCTCCAGAGCGTTGTGGACCTCAAACTGGAGCAGATATTCACCTTCCAACAGGACAGCGACGCTAAGCACTTAGCCAAGCCAACGACGGAGTGGCTTCGTGACAAGTCTGTGAATGTCCTCGAGTGGCCCAGCCAGAGCCCGGACATGAACCCGAACGAACATAGTGTCCTTCGGCTTATCTTATCAGGCCAGGGTTGTTTATCACCCTTTAAATTTTCATAACACGTCCAGCAACTCGCCAACTATAACACAGATTACCATTAAAACAATCCATTGGCTTTTCTAAGTTACATGATGTTCATGTCCTTCTCTGCGTAGTGACAAAATATTCATTGGTGACCTTGTACATCTCCTGCATAGATTATCACTTTGGTTTCTGAGTGTTCTTATTCCCCCTCCTGTTATATTTTTCTCATTTAATATATGTTAAAAATCCCCTTATATTCTCCTTGATATTCCCTGCCACAGCCAGGCCACGCCGCTACCCCCCCCCATTTATTTGTTGTTGGTCCTTCAAAACTCCAGAAACCTCTGCGGATATGCTTAATCACAACTGTCTATTCCTGCCACACGGCGCCTTATTTCACTCAACTAATCGTCATGTTTTCTCCTTTTCAGCCTCTCTTACCTGCGTCCGTTTTGTCCTTTGTTCCGAAAGGAACTTGCATACACCAAACACTCACGATTACACATATATAAGCATTCCGCATTTCGGTCTTCCCTTTATCCGAACATACCCGATTCCAAACAAACTAATGTCTGAGTCATTAAAGTTGTCTTTGGTGCAATTTAGAATTTCACCTTGACCGTTTGTCCTTCTCCATGACCATTCTCAAATTATTGGAACAGTAACCTCTGTAACCTCGGCCAAAAGCCTCGCACACCAATATTTCAGTCATCTAACTTTCCAAATTCTCCCCCAGATATCCACGTCGACTCCCCTTCTGATATTGCCCGAGGACACTTTCCAGAACAGCTTTCACAGATTGCACTCCATGCAGATTCTTGGCAATATTGCAGTCCCAGTCTCTATTAGAAAGTTACAATACCATAGTTTGACAACAATAACCGTCTTGCAGCTGTTCGCAATCTCCCGTCATATTTGTTCCTTTAATTTCCGATGTTTATTTGCAGACCTACAATGCAATCCCAACTATGTGTCACAATTTATTTTTGGTCTCATCTCACCCATTTAGTGTCACTGGAGTACCATTTGAGGATTTCCCCTAACTAAAGGATGGTTACTACTTCAGGACAATGAATACCCCGGTGTTCTCCTATGTTAACAAATGGCCTCTTCCTGGTACTATATCACCTCGTTTTCGCCTGCAGGTCGTGGACATTGGAAACTGAAGCTGTCGGTTCTCTCCCACACGTACCCAGTTTTACGTAACTCCTTGAGTTCATCCACTGGCAGCAACCTAATATGGAAGACAATGCAATTGAATACAAGTGTTTCTCCTCGCTTCTGGTGAGCTCTTGTCTATCATGTGCACATAACTTGCTGCCATCCACATCTGTGCCAATTGCCAGCCTCTCAATAGCCTTACAAATGCATTAGATTTATAATATTTGAAAATCTATTGAAAACCCGCTGAGCAGCATTAGCTACTTGACCCCACAGAACTGTTTTGATGTCACAGACTGGGACGCAATCTACGTCCCGTGGAGAGGACATTGAAGGACTTGCGGAATGTGTAACCAACTACGTATAGTTCTGCATTGATAACGTTGTCCCTGAGGAGACTGTACACAGTTTACCCAACAACATGCCCTGGGTCAACAGAGATATAAAACCCTTCTCAACCAGCAGAAGAGGGCCTGCATTCCTGTCCCCATTCCTACAGGGTTGTGGGGGGAGGGGGAGTGAAACGAGTGCAGTAAGACCTGAAGGTGTGTCAAAGACAGAGCAACGACGACTACAGGAGGAAGCTGGTGCTGAAACGTCAGCAAAACAAAATGAGGGATGAGTGGAGCGCTATGAAGAGCATTACAGGCAACAAGAAGACCAGTAACCTGCCGAGGGAAATCAATCACGACTGGGCCAACCAGCTAAACATGTTTTTTAATAAATTTAATGGTGGGGTCTCTGCCCACCCTCCTACCTGCTCCGCGACAGACTCCCTCCGCAACCCCCCCCCTCCCTGGTCCACTTCCTCTTCCCTTTCTTTGTCGCACATGACCAACAAGGCTAATCACGTGAGGAAAGAGCTGAGGAGAGTCCACTCAGGCAAAGCCACTGGTCCAGATTGTGTCCGCCCGAGGGTACGCAAGGCGTGTGCTAGCCAGTTGCGCGGAATACCCCAGCAGATCTTCAGCCTCAGCCTGAACCTGGAGACGGTTCTTGTGATGTTCAAGACATCCAGCCTTGTTGCTGTACCAAGAGGACCCGCCCCTGACCATCCAGACCAGTGACTCCAGACCAGTGACGCTGATTTCGCACATCATGAAGTATTTGGAGAGGCTGGTGCTCAGTCGTCTGTGACCCCTGGTTAAACCCTACCTGGATATCCGGAAGTTCACTTACCAAACAAAGATGAGGGTTGCGGACGCCATGATCCACCTGACCCACCTATGCTCACCTGAATATTTCGGGAAGCATTATGAGAATCATGTTTTTTTTAACTTCTCCAGTGCTTTTAACACCATTCTGCCTGCACTGCGAAGGAGCAAACTGACGAAGATGCGGGTGCATTCTCCATTGGTGTCCTGGACAATCACAGTATGTCAGGCGACAAACCTGTGTCTCGGACATGATGGTGAGCAAATCAAGGATCGGGCCCCTTGGCATGAGGGAGAAGCTGGCCAGATTTGACTGGAAGGAGATCTTAGCAAGGAAAACGGTGGATCAGCAATGGCAGGTATTCCTGGGAATAACACAGAAGGTGAAGGTTCAATTCATCACAAAGAGTAGGAAATATATTAAGGGGAGTAAGAGCCGCCAGTGGCTGACAAGGGAAATCAAGGAGAGCGTAAAAATAAAAGAGAAGTGGTATAACAGTGCAAAGAAGAGCGAGAAGCCAGAGGATTGGGACTAATTTAAAGAGCAACATAAGTTAACTAAAAAGGCAATACGGGGAGAAAATATGAAGTACGAAGGTAAGCTAGCCAATAATATAAAGGAGGATAGTAAAAGCTTCTTTAGGTCTGTGAAGAGAAAACAATAGTTAAGGCAAATATGGGTCCATTGAAGACAGAAGCAGGTGAATTTATTATGGGGAACAAGGAAATGGCAGATGAGTTGAACCAGTACTTTGGATCTGTCTTCACTTTGGAAGATACAAACAATCTCCCAGATGTTCTGGTGGCCAGAGATCATCGGTTGACTGAAGAACTGAAGGGAATTCACATTAGGCAGGAAATGGTGTTGGGTTGACTGATGAGACTGATAAATCCCCAAAGCCTGACGGTCTGCATCCCAGAGTACTTAAGGAGGTGGCTCTAGAAATCGTGGAAGCATTGGTGATCATTTTCCAATATTCTTTAGATCCAGGATCAGTTCCTGTGGATTGGAGGGTAGCTAATGCTATCTCACTAGAGCGAAAACAGGAAATTATAGACCAGTTAGTCTGACATCGGTGGTTGGAAAGATGCTGGAATGAATTATAAAAGACGAAATTGCGGAACCTTTGGATAGCAGTAACAGGATCGTTCCGAGTCAGCATGGATTTACGAAGGGGAAATCATGCTTGACTACTCCTCTGGAATTTTTTGAGGATGTAACTAGGAAAATGGACAGGGGAGAGCCGGTGGATGTGGTCTAACTTGACTTTCGGAAAGCCTTCGACAAGGTCCCACGTAGGAGATTAGTGGGCACAATTAGAGCACATGGCATAGGGGGTAGTGGATAGGACATTGGATGAACATGGATAGAGCATTGGTTGGCAGGCGGAAAGCAAAGAGTGGGGATAAATGGGTCCCTTTCAGAATGGCAGGCAGTGACTAGTGGGTAACGCAAGGCTCGGTGCTGGTACCGCAACTATCTACAGTATATATTAATGATTTGGATGAAGGGATTAAAAGCAACATTAGCAAATTTGCAGATGACACAAGGCTGGGAGGCTGTGTGAACTGTGAGGAAAATGCTATGAGGTTGCAGGGTGACTTGGACAGGTTGTGTGAGTGGCCGGATGCATGGCAGGTGCAGTTTAATGTGGATAAATGTGAGGTTATCCACTTTGGTGGTAAGAATAGGAAGGCAGATTTTTATCTGAATGGTGTCAAGTTAGGAAAAGGGGACGTATAACGAGATCTGGGTGTCCGAGTGCATCATTCACCGAAAGGAAGCATACAGGTACAGCAGGCAGCGACGAAAGCCAATGGAATGATGGCCTTCACAACAAGAGGAGTTGAGTATAGGGACAAAGAGGTCCTTCTGCAGTTATACAGGGCCCTAGTGAGAGCGCACCTGGAGTACTGTGTACAGTTTTGGTCTCCAAATTTGAGAAAGGATATTTTTGCTATTCAGGTCGTGCAGTGTAGGTTCACAATGTTAATTCCCGGAATGGCGGGACTGTCGCATGTTGAAAGACTGAAGCGACTAGGCTTGTATACACTGGCATTTAGCAGGATGAGAGGGGATCTTATTGAAACATATAAGATTATTAAGGGATTGGACACGCTAGAGGCAGAAAACGTGTTCCCAATGTTTGGTGGAGTCCAGAACAAGGGGTCACAGTTTAAGAATAACACGTAGGCCATTTTGAACGGAGATGAGGAAACTCTTTTTCAGTCAGAGAGTTTTAAATCTGTGGATTTCTCTGACTCATGAGGCAGTGGAGGCCATTTCCCTGGATGCCTTCATGAGATAGCTGGATAAAGACAGAGGACTATGAGCAGAAGGCAGGAACGGGATACTGATTGTGAATGATCAGTCATGATCACATTGAATGGCGGTGCTGGCTCGAATGCCTACTCCCGCACCTATTGTCTATTGTCTATTGTCCGCACTCCCTTCCTATTCACCATCTACACATCGGATCTCAGATATAACTCGGAATCCAATTAATTTTAGACGTTTTCAGATGACTCTGCAATTGGCGGCTGCATCAGTGCGGGGAAGGAAGCTGAATACTGAGGTGCATTCAACGAATTTGTTTAGCGGTGTGGGCTGTAACACCCACAGCCCAATACCGACAAGACTAAGGAGTTAGTGGTGGACTTTATGAGGAGTGGAACAACACCGTCCCCTATCTCCGTCAATGGTGTGGATGTGTAGTTTACCAGGGAGTGCAAATACGTTGGAGAGTACCTGGACAATAAACAGAACTGGTGCACGAACACTTGAGCCTTGTATAAGAAGGGACAGGGCCGGGTGTACTTTTTGAGAAGGTTCCGCTCCTTCAACGTCGGCTGTAAGGTGCTAGAGATGTTCGACCAATCGGTGGCTGCCAGTGTTATCTTCTTCGCTGTCGTGACCTGGGGCATGCCGAAGGCCGCGAACAACAATATGATTAACAACCCCACCTGGAAGGATGGCTCAGAGTTGATTCATGGGAGTTGGTATTGGAGGAGATGTTGCTCTACAAACTGCGGAGTATTCTGGACAATACAACTCACCCAAGCTTTTCACATCCCCAATCTTTTCCACTCGTCGCTTTAATTTCATGTTTCATGCATTTTGTGTTGCATGACTGTTGGTAGATCAATTTCCCGCCTAGGATAGATAACGTTCTATCGTATAGTATCATATCGTATTTTTGGTGCCAAGACATTGCCCCCACACCCAGCCGCCACCCGTCTCGCATTTACAGGTCACCTCTGCCCCAAACGGGAATCCAGCCGTGAATTAGTCTGAATCCTGGCACTTTGCACCAACACTGTCATTTATTGCATCCGGAATAATTCGGGGTTCTCTAAAGTTTATGTCCTCTTCTTTATCCTTTTGATAACTCCCCATATGCTCTCCTCTGTGCTTCTTTTCCATTATTTGCCATGTGAATCAAGCCGTGAACCTGTCCCTTGAGAATGTTCCGAAGCAGCTACCATACATGTTGTACTTTGGTTTGCGGGGAATAACACACTCTCCCGAATTCATGTTTAGTTTCCTGTAGTTTAGAGATACAGCGCACAAACATGTCCTTCGGCCCACCGAGTCCGCACCGACCGGCAATCGCCGCAAATTAACATCACCCGATACACATCAGGAACAATTTTGCACATACACCAAGCTAATTAACCTACGCGTTTGGAATGTGGGAGGCCACCGAAAATCACGGAGAAATCCCGCGCCCTCATGGGTAGAATGTACAGACTCCGTATAGACAGCAGCAGTAGTTGGGATCGAACCCGTGTCTCCGGTGCTGCAAAGGATGTAAGGCAGCAAACCTACCTTTGTGCCATCGTGCCATGGCATACTTTCGTGTCTGCCCCTAACCCCTCGGTAATGATTTTCCTTTCACGATAGCATTTTTGACTTGACCCTACTAAGCTGTGCCTCTGACTCACTGCTGGTATCACACACCTGACCGCCGCTGCTGCGATTCACTGATGTGGGAATGGTAACAGGGGATTCCAGCATTATTTGCCTGCTTCCGTAGCCGATTGTCACCCATCTGCTTTCTTCCTGTGCTTTACGTGGGATCACCTCACGATTACTCTAATCAATGACGCCGTTTTTCTCCCGGTTGTCTACACCTCCACTCTTCCCATCCCGCAATATATGCAGAGCTGAACTGGATGTAATTTTCGCATGTGTAGTCCTCTGGGACACGGGACGTTTCCCTGTTTTCGAGCATTGTTCTGAAGCAATATATCATTTTGCTATCTGCCATTCTAATTGTTAGAAGAGAGACCATAGCTCATCTTGTCGTCCTCCGCTGAGCCGACACGTCGAAGTCTCACGAGCTAAAGCCTCGATACGTGGCCTCAAAATACATAATTTAACCTTCGCTGGTTCCAGAAGGCCGCTCTACTGATAACTACCTTCGTCCTATGCACCACCAGATGCAGTCATTCCGTCAGTAACAGCTGTTTATTTTATCTTCAATTCTGCTTCTCCTCTCAGATGACCATTCGCAATTGTTTCAGTATTAAACTTCCTTTTTTTAAAATATTGTTTATTTTCCTAATAAATAACTTTGTATCTAACATATAACGTACAATTTCACTTTGCAGAACTACAGAGGTTGAAAGACGCCTTTGATGACCAAGGTGAGCAAAGCTGTGTACTGCTGAGCTCGAACTTCGTTCTTATTTCGTTGTAATCCCATGGCAACGAAAACATACGTTTACTTGTCTCAGGATTGGACGGTTGGTGTAACGAGTTGGTCAGGTTTTGTTTTTTTATTCCTTTGACTCAGTTATTATGGGGTCAGAGAGGCACAGTGGTATATTTGCTGCCTTCAGCGCCATAGACATGGGGTTGATGCTGACTAAAGAGGCTGTCTGTACGTAGTATGTAGGTTCTCTTTTTGACCGCCTGGGTTTTCTCCAGGTGTGCATTTTTAATCCCGCATTCCAAAGATTTTTGTTGGTTTATTGGCTTCGTGGAATGTCTAGTGTTTACGATAGAACTAATAATGGCTGGCGGGCGTGGACTCTGTGGGTCAAAAGAATCAATTTCCACGCTGTACCTCTGAACTAAACTAAAAAGTTAACATCTGGTTTTGAGTGGGATGGAATGGGGGAGTGGAATGGGAGAGGGGAGGGGGTTGGAGGAAGGGGAGGGGCAGTGGGGGAGGGGGAGGGGGATGGAGAGGGGAGGATGAAGGGAGGTGGAGGGGGAGTAGGGAGAGATGGGGGTGAGGGGTCGAAGGGGAGGGGCTTGGAGGGGAGGGGGGACGAGAGGGTGCTGCACCAATGCAAGAGAGGTTTGGGCCCAACTTTGTTAGTAATGCGTTAAATATGTTCTTGTCCGTCATCTTTAATTTTAATTCATAGCTGAAAAAAAAATGTAGTCCAGTCATAATGAAACATTGCCAACAGTTAATAGTCCAATCTTACTGAGAAAGTTGAGAAGAGACATGATCACAATTACGTTAAATCATACTCGACAGCGTATCCCAATTGTGTCGTCGGGCCGCTGCGCATTTTTTGGCATTTTGCCTGTCTAATTATCGTTAAGCATAATAGTTGAGTATTATCCCGGAGGAAGATACACACAATCTCCCAAATGTTCTAGGGGCCGGAGAACCTAGGGTGATGGAGGAACTGAAGGAAATCCACATTAGTCAGGATTTTGTTTTCGGTAGACTGATGGGACTGAAGGCCGATAAATCCCCGGGGCCTGATGGTCTGCATCCCAGGGTACTTAAGGAGGTTGCTCTAGAAATAGTGGAAGCATTGGAGATCATTTTTCAATGTTTTATAGATTCAGGATCAGTTCCTGTGGATTGGAGGATAGCAAATGTTATCCCACTTTTTAAGAAAGGAGGGAGAGATAAAACGGGTAATTATAGACCAGTTAGTCTGACATCAGTGGTGGGGAAGTCAAATATAAAAGACGAAATTGCTGAGCATTTGGATAGCAGTAACAGGATCATTCCGAGTCAGCATAGATTTACGAAGGGGAAATCATGCATGAGAAATCTACTGGAATTTGTTGAGGATGTAACTAGGAAAATTGACAGGGGAGAGTCAGTGGATGTGGTGTACCTCGACTTTCAGAAAGCCTTCGACAAGATCCCACATAGGAGATTAGTGGGCAAAATTAGAGCACATGGTATTGGGGGTAGGGTAGTGACATGGATAGAAAATTGGTTGACAGACAGAAAGCAAAGAGTAAGGATAAATGGGTCCCTTTCAGAATGGCAGGCAGTGACCAGTGGGGTACCGCAAGGTTCGGAGCTGGGGCCCCAGCTATTTACGATATACATTAATGACAGATGAAGGGATTAAAAGTACCATTAGCAAATTTGCAGATGATACTAAGCTGGGGGGTAGTGTGAATTGTGAGGAAGATGCAATAAGTCTGCAGGGTGACTTGGACAGGTTGTGTGATTGGGCGGATACATGGCAGATGCAGTTTAATGTAGGTAAGTGTGAGGTTATTCACTTTGGAAGTAAGAATAGAAAGGCAGATTATTATCTGAATGGTGTCAAGTTAGGAAGAGGGGATGTTCAAAGAGATCTGGGTGTCCTAATGCATCAGTCACTGAAAGGAAGCATGCAGGTACAGCAGGCAGTGAAGAAAGCCAATGGAATGTTAGCCTTCGTAATAAGAGGAGTTGAGTATAGGAGCAAAGAGGTTCTTCTACAGTTGTACCGGGCCCTGGTGAGACCGCACCTGGAGTACTGTGTGCAGTTTTGGTCTCCAAATTTGAGGAAGAATATTCTTGCTATTGACGGCGTGCAGCGTAGGTTCACCAGGTTAATTCCCGGAATGGCGGGACTGTGGTATGGTGAAAGGCTGGGGCAATTAGGCTTGTATACACTGGAATTTAGAAGGATGAGGGGGGATCTTATTGAAACATATAAGATAATTAGGGGATTGGACACATTAGAGGCAGGAAACATGTTCCCAATGTTGGGGGAGTCCAGAACAAGGGGCCACAGTTTAAGAATAAGGGGTAGGCCATTTAGAACGGAGATGGGGAAGAACTTTTTCAGTCAGAGAGTGGTGAAGGTGTGGAATTCTCTGCCTCAGAAGGCAGTGGAGGCAAGTTCGTTGGATGCTTTCAAGAGAGAGCTGGATAGAGCTCTTAAGGATAGCGGAATGAGGGGATATGGGGAGAAGGCAGCAACGGGGTACTGATTGACAGTGATCAGCCATGATCGCATTGAATGGCGGTGCTGGCTCGAAGGACTGAATGGCCTACTGCACCTATTGTCTATTGTCTATTGTACCCCGTCGTTCGTAAAAACGGAAAAGACGAACAAGTACTCCATTCATATGTTTCCTCATGCAGGGCAGCAACTTGGAAAGAAGGATAGAGGTAACGATGGATTTTCGTTTCTGCTGAAGTTAACCATTTCGTCCATTTCAATATCTACAAACATACTTGGCCGGGATTGTTAGTTTTTACATGTCATGTATTACGCTACATATCGACATATGCTTAAAATACACTGCATTAAGTGTGACATTTTGTTTCGTTTCCTTACCAACCTTGACACATTTATGGACACCATCTTTAATAGTGATCGTAAACAAAAATATCTGGATCTTCATGATTACGTGTTAATGTGGCAGCACGTTTAATTTGTGTATACGAATTATAATGGCGTGTAGATAATTATTCAAACCTATCTTTTATAGAGCAGTTTATTGAAAATTCGCCAGGAACTATTTCATTTAAGCGGTCGTTTAAGCAACTGTTCGTGTTCTGGCACATTTTGCCGCTGAAGATAAGGTTGCAATCCAATTAATTCCTATTGAGCATTAATTCTTAGTGAAACTAAACAGGGGATTGTCTATTTTTTGCAAAAATCTCGTGTAAGAGTGGAAGGGTGTCGGTCGACATAACTAATTTTTTATTTCAAACATTGTGTCACAGTGGGAAAATGCATTATGCTATGGGGGAATTTAATAATATGGTCGTCAGATCAAACTTTGGAAGAGACACGGAGGTCATTGTATCTTTGGCCATTATATTCTCAGTTTACATATCATATATTGCAGCAGTGGGTGTGAATGTCGCGCACGGTGCTCCAATCGTGCCATATTTTAATAAAGCGTTGTTTTTTTAAGGAGAGCTGTATATCTCAGATTTCGGGGTACCATGGGAGTAAATATACAACTCTTTACGAAGTAAACTATAATGCTAGTATTTTTCGCGTAGAACTGGAAAAATTGAGGAAAAATCTTCAAGAGTTTGGTGAGTTAGAAAAGGGAATCCTACTGCGGTTATTTTTTTATCACAAACGAATATTAATTTGGCTCTTTGGCTTCTTTGCCTCCTTATGTATACATCTGACCCAAGTGAGAAATTGGAATTATATGACGCATATTGCATTGTATTTAATTTCAGATAGTACACCTTATTCTATTGATCAGAGAAATCGCGCTAAATGTTAAACAGAATGAAACAAGTACATTTATTACATATATCCGTCACTTTGATTTAACAAGACTTAATTTGATCTCGACAGTGTGAACAGAGAACTTGTCCTAGTCACACAGGTGTTACAGAATGTAGTTTAGTTTAGTTTGGTTTAGTTTAGTTTCATTTGATCTTGACAGTGTGAAGAGAGACCATGTCCAAGTCACTCGTGTTACAGAATTTAATTTAATTTAGTTTAGTTTAGTTTAGTTTAGTTTAGTTTAGTTTAGTTTAGTTTAGTTTAGTTTAGTTTAGTTTAGTTTAGTTTAGTTTAGTTTAGTTTAGTTTAGTTTAGTTTAGTTTAGTTTAGTTTAGTATAGTTTAGTTTAGTTTAGTTTAGTTTAGTTTAGTTTAGTTTAGTTTAGTTTAGTTTAGTTTAGTTTAGTTTAGTTTAGTTTAGTTTAGTTTAGTTTAGTTTAGTTTAGTTTAGTTTAGTTTAGTTTAGTTTAGTTTAGTTTAGTTTAGTTTAGTTTAGTTTAGTATAGTTTAGTTTAGTTTAGTTTAGTTTAGTTTAGTTTAGTTTAGTTTAGTTTAGTTTAGTTTAGTTTAGTTTAGTTTAGTTTAGTTTAGTTTAGTTTAGTTTAGTTTAGTTTAGTTTAGTTTAGTTTAGTTTAGTTTAGTTTAGTTTAGTTTAGTTTAGCTTAGTCCAGTTTAGTTCAGTTTAATTTAGTTTGGGTTAGTTTTGTTTAGTTTAGTACAAATTGTTAAGTTTAGTTTAGTTTACATTATACCGGGTGCAGTGTAAAGTTTTTTTTTGCATGATATACAGTCAGATAAATCACTATACACGATCACACTTAATCTATTGTCCACGGTGCAAAGATGAAGGGTGAAGGATACAATATTTAGTGCGTTTAACGATAGCTCAACGTTTCCAATGAGGTAGATGTAAGGTCAATATCGTACTGTAGCGAATGAGATGACCATGCAATTGGCTGATAACAGCTGGGAAAAAATGGTATTGAATCTGGAGGAAACCCCTGAATTGGGCATTGCAATTGAAATCATAATTACGCCTGATTAATTGTTCTATGTATCATCATTTTTAGACGTTAAATTGAGTACGGAGGAAAAAGGTAATGAAATATCAATGCTTTACTAATCTGAACACATTTTACGAAACCCCTACACCACACCCGCAAGCTACATTAATATCTCCAGCGATTAATCAACGTCGTTTTAGATATTGCGCCGATTTGGAGGCGTGGCCACAACAATCGAATTAAAATCAGCATTGCCATTATGCTCTTTATCACCTCCAGTGCCTTTCAAGAACTAACTCTTTTCGTGTCAATGCACATAACGACAATCGTGACCGAGAGGACATCGAAATTTATGCAGCAGAGTCGACCAATGTGCGATACTTACATTCTCCCATCCCAATCTCAATGTATGATCTATATAATGATATCGATTTTCTATTGGGGCGATTCTCCTTGCGTAATAGATGGGTCGGAATTCAATCAAAAATGAGCGTAACTTTCTCTATACACGCGTTTAACCGACCACGGTAAAGAATAGTCTTCTTGTCTCCGTAGTGCACAAGTGTTAGGCTGCTTAATAACAGCATATTAATTGGTAGGAAAAAGACTGCAAGAGGGCGGGTCAAACAAATCTTTGTCCCGCCCCCTCCCCTGACATCAGTCCGAAGAAGGGTCTCGACCCGAAACTTCACCCATTCCTTCTGTCCTGAGATGCTGTTTGACCCGCTGAGTTACTCCAGCATTTTTGCTCTCCCTTCGCATTATTAATTGGACAACTCTAATGTTAGAGTCAATCGTTTTAAAGAAGAATTAAGTGAAGAGTGTTTAATTGCCATGTGTACTGAAATGGAAATATGAAATTCTTACTCGCAGTATCATAACAGGGCTCCATAGAGAACCTAATAAAACAAACAGAAGAAAAGATCACTAATTAAAAAAAAACCATATTAATGTAAGACAAAACGAAAGCCCGGCGGCCCTGGTACTACCAAACCGGTTTGTACTCCGACGTTTAGTTGATGTTTGTAGTGTCCAGCAGCGTGATGGCTGTTGGGAACCTGTTGCTCCTGAATCTGGCGAGAACGGCTATGGTGAGGCTGCTGCGCCCAGGACAAATGTTCAGAGATATAGATGTCTAGAATCTCTCTCCATATAGAACCCTCGATGAAAAATAGGTTCGTAGCTCCCGGGGTTTCTCCCTCTTCAATGAAAAACATTTGATTTGCCTTACTGACGCCGAGAGGAATGTTATCGTGAGGCTGTTGATCTCCCTCCTCTGCACTGAATCATTATTACCCGTATTTCTTGCAACAACGGTGGTGTCAGTAAATTTAAAGTCCGAGTTGGAACCCTGTCCAGTTACACATTCATGATTATATTATTAGTAGAGGAGAGGACTGTCGATAAAAAAAATTAGATGCCCATTTGCTGATTGCTGGAGAGGAGGAAGTGTTGGTTTTAATTGTTAACGATTTTAGTCTGTTTTTGAAGCATATGAAAATACATATGAAAATACAGTCCAAAAGGTGTGCACAGTGGCCCAGTTCCCGGAGTTCGGCAAAATGTTTTGAGGAGTAATCGAGATATTATGATAAGGTAATATATTATTATAAGGGGATAAAGCCGTAGTCGATGAGCCGCAGCTTGACGTTTGCGATTTTATTGTCCGCGAAATTAATTCGGGGTGGTGGTGGTGGGGGGGGGGGGGGGCAGCGAGATCTATTCGGGCGGTTTGGCAAATTTATTGAGTCTAGATTCCTGCTAACGTAAAATTAGATTTGATCCATAACCAACCACTCAGAGCTCTTTATCACCACAAACATTAGTGCCACCGCGCGGGAGCTATTCAGGCATGTCATCTAACTCTTCTTGGGTACCGGTATTATCGATGTCCTTTCAAAGCAGGTGGGAGCATCGTCCTCAGGAATAAGAGATTAAAGATTTCGCAAACCCCCCATAAAATATAAGGCACAACGTCAACGTAATTTATGTACCCAATTTATCGTGCGCCTCAGCCATGTATAGCGGCGAAGATTAATCCGTCAAAATAAAACGAAGTGGATATTTGTTATATTCGATGTTCAAATCGCTTAATTTGCTTTGCGCAACAGTTGTGTCCAAAATGTGATTGAATACGTTTTCTGAAATATGTGTCAGCAGTTCGTGTCAATTTCTCTTCGTCACATTTTATGTTTGATATTTCTTTAGGCAGCTAAAGAAAGTTACTGGCGTTATGACCGAAAGCAATAAATATAAATGTCATATTTTAAGGGTGACTTTACAAGGTTGGAGCATTGCTGTCTTACGGGTTTTGCAGATATATAAACTATTTCGTTTAATCTCGCAGAACCACATTTAGAAACATTAAATCTACATGAAACTTTCCATAAATCGTTTTGAGAATGATAGACGGCCAACCGTGTCCAACGATTATTATTTTCACTTGACATAACGATTTTGTTTTCATTTTTGAATGCAAGTGAGTCTCCTTTTTTATCCGCACAATGGCAGTGTCCAGCGAATTTGCACTTCCATTCCATTCTTGGGATGCAAGTGGAGTTGAGCTCAGGGACGGGAATATTAAGGCATCGGGTTCAGTGTCGTTGATCCGATCGCCGAACTTTAATGATTTCGAAAATGTGCATTACTATCTATTTAATGTATGTGTAACATAATCCTTCCAGGTTTGGAAGGAAACTGTGATGTATACATGCAACAATATTGGAAAGCTGCTATGTGATATATACATGCAACAATATGGTAAAGCTGCCTGCGCATTGCAAAAATACACAGAGTTAAAATGGCGATGTTGTGTCCAGGCGTGTGTTGTTTTGGTCTCCCAATCAATGCGTGCTTTTGAGAATGATACTGAGTAGAACGTATCATTAATTGGCGACGAGAATAAGCTTGTTTTGAAGTTTTGCCTGGTGACTTGCTGTTGTGGCTACCATGGCTATTTTTGGCTCAATAATGGAATTTGATATTGCACATTGCGACTAGGTGCAGTACGCCGAACGCATTGAACATTACTTCCGAGCCAACGACATTACAGATGCAGGAAAGAAGAGGGCCATCTTGTTTTCCGTGTGTGGTGGACCAACGTACAGACTCATCTCGAGTTTTCTTGCTCCACAGACACCTGTGCAAGTCGAATATTCTGAGATTGTGTCAACAGTCTCGAATCACAAGGTCCCGAAACCGTCGGTCATCGTCCAGCGTAACAAATTCAACTCTCGTCATCGTCAACTGGGTGAGTCAGTTGCTGATTATGCGGCTGAGTTACGTCACCTCGCTGAACATTGTGCTTATGGTTCGAATCTCAATGAAATGTTACGTGATCGTTTGGTGTGTGGGATTGATGAGGACCGCATTCAGCGACGATTATTGTCGGAAGCCACGCTGGATTTCGACAAGGCACACGGTATCGCCACCGCTATGGAGACGGCAGATTGCAACACGGCTGATCTCTGTGACGCAAAAACAAAAGCCATGCGAAGCGATACACAAAATCGCGAAATCAAGGGGGCCTCACGGGGTCAGCCCAAGCGGGGAACCGTAAGAGGATCTTCGTGTTATCACTGTGGTGGGTCTCCCCACGCTGACCCGAACGACTGTCCAGCGAAACAGGTGAATTGCTTCAATTGCGGAAAAAGGGGTATTTCTCACGGGTGTGCAATTCGAGTGGGAAAAATACTCAGTGGAAGGAAAAAACAGCAGAAAAAGCAGTCAGCCGGAAAAACGGGAAAAAAGCCAGCAACTGACCGAGGAAGGTGATGTGTATGATCTTTATCATATTAAAAGTGAGAAGAAGAAGGCTACTCCTCTCACTGTGGACATGTGTGTGGGGCAAAGACTATCCCCATGCAAATCGACACCGGAGCTGGAGATACGGTTATCAGTGAAGAGACGTGGAAGGACCAGTGACGAAAAGGTGAAATGTTACGCCTTCGTGATAGCACCTTGGTTCTCCTACTTACACTGGAGAGAAAGTGAAATTGTTGGGAGAATGTTTGCTGCCCGTCGCTCACAACCAGCAGACAGCGACGCTCAAGCTACTGGTAGCGATGGGGGCGGGGCCAAGCTTACTTGCCCGCGAATGGTTGAAGGTTCTGCGACTCAACTGGCAGGAGGTGAACCAGGTCAACGTGAACGACCGCCTGCCGAGCCTCCTCTCCAAATACGGTGACCTCTTCAAAGCGGAACTCGAGACGATCAAGGGCTTCGAAGTCGACATCTACATCCACCCGCCCGTACCATCGAAATTCATCAAGGCTCGACCAGTGCCGCTGGCCCGTCGCGATCATGTTGAGCGCGAATTAGATCGACTACAGGAGGAGAAAATCATAGAACCCGCTCGACACTCGAAATGGGCGGCATCGATTGTCTCCATTGACAAAGCAGACGGGAGCGTGAGAATCTGCGCTGCGGAGACTGCAGGTTAATGGTGAACAGCTGCTCGATCAGCTACGTATCCGATACCTCGGATTGATGATTTGTTTACGAAGCTGGTGAAGAGGAAGCAGTTCACCACACTTGACCTGTCGCACGCTTACCAGCAGTTGGTGTTTTCGTCCAGATGTCGTAAACTGGTGACGAGAAATACCCATCGCGGGTTGTTCCAATACACCAGTATGTCGTTTGGCATTTCAATAGCACCGGCTGTGTTTCAGCGTAGGACGGACAATCGTCTGCCGGGGATTTCTGGAGTTGTTGTGTATCTGGACGATCTGCTCATCACAGGTAGTTCCGAGGAAGAACACCTCGACAACCTCAAACAAGTCCCCCGCAGGCTCCAAGATGCAGGCCTACGACTGAAACGGGAAAAATGCCCCTTTCTCGTCTATGAAATCCAATACCTGGGCCATAAGGTGAACGCTGAAGGGCTGCAGCCCGTGGATGAACGAGTCAAAGCCATCGATGAGCTGGCTGAACCGAAGAACGTCAGAGAACTGAAGGCGGTCCTTGGGACGAGGGTTGGGATGAACTATTACGTCAATGTTTTGCCTAATCTCTCAACCATGCTCGAACCACTTGATCAACTGCTGCGCAAAACGGTTGGATGGCACTGGGGACCAGCTCAGTGTAATGCGTTCGCACAAGCTAAGCAAAGCCTGATACCATCAAAAGTTCTGACGCATAGCGACAGCAACAAGCCACTAGTTCTCTCCTGCGATGCCAGCACTTACGGAGTAGGGCCAGTGCTGTCACACGTCATGGAAGATGGCCCGAAAATTCCAATAGGCTACGCTTCACGCAGTATTTAGAACACTGAACGCAACTATTCGCAGCTGGATAATGAGTGTTTAGCCATAGTCTTCGGCATCAAGACGTTCCACACATACTTGTACGGACGACGATTCGTAATCAACATCAACCACAAGCCGCTTCTTGGGTTGTTCAGTAACGACACGGTAATTCCACTAATGGCTTCGCAGCGAGTGATTTGCTGGTCGCTAACACTGGCAGCATACGATTAGAACATCGCGTACAAACCCGGCTCAGCCAAAGCCGACGCAGACGCGCTTAGCTGACTCCCACGATGAGCGATGGTATCGCCATCGTCAATACCAGGAGAAATCGTCTTTCTGATGATTGAGTTGGAGAAATCACGTGTTCGCACCATGACGCAGAGGGATCCGATTCTGTCTCGTGTTTGCGAATACATCATGAGCGGGTGGCCAGACAAACCATCAAATGATGATTTCAAGTCCTACTTCTGTCGCAAAGTGGAGCTGAGCGTTCACGATGGTTGTCTTCTCTGGGGTAGTCGTGTTGTACTCCCACCGAAATGTCGCTCGCAAAATGATCGAGGAAGTACATGATGCCAATCCGGGAATTGTGAAGATGAAAGCCATCGCTAGAAGTTGTGTGTGGTGGCCTGGGATCGATAAGGACTAAGAGCACAAAGTCTGATCGTGTTCAGAATGCCAAATACATCAGCGGGATCCGCGCAAAGTACCACCGCATCCATGGGGGCACCTTAGTCCACCGGGGTCGCAAGTTGATGTCGATTATTCCGGCCCGGTATAGCGAAAGATTTTGCTTGTTCTCATCAACGCATACTCAAAAAGGATTGAAGTGCATATCACAAGTGAATCAACCAGTGACCTCACTATCGACAAACTTCTCTTCCTGTTTGCGACACATGCCATTTTGCGGACACTGGTTTCTGACAACGGCCCATGTTTCGTTAGCGAAAAGTTCGCAAAGTTCATGAAAGCAAATGGCATTCGTGATGTCAAAAGTGCGCCATACCATCCAGCAACCAATGGTCTCGCAGAGCGCGCCATGCAGACATCGAAGCCAGCGATGCGCAAGATGTTGGAACTGCTGCAAACGCTTGTCACTCGATTCCTCATCTTGTATCCTTCAATGCCACAAATTTCTACAACGAAAACGCCGGCTGAAATGCTGATGAAAAGGAAAATTCGAAAACGTTTCAACATTCTTTGCCAGATGAAAGAGCGACCATTGGTGACAAACAATTCTCACAAACGTTGCACCACGATTCGCGCCTAGCTCGAGAATTTGAGGAGGGAGAGAGCATGCTAGTGTGCAACTACTCGAGAGGGAAGAAATGGGTACCAAGACGCATCGCAACGAAGCTAGGTCCTATCTCGTAACAGGTCGAGGTTCACGTCAATGGTGTAGGAATCTGGAAACGTCACGCAGACCAGATTCTGAAACGCAAAACCGTCTCTCCCACAACCAAGCAACGGGAGATTCGAAAGATTTCGACATGGGTACGACCACAGTGCGCGATGAAGACGTCAACGAAAGAAGCTTTCGAAGGGGCGGAGTGGTAGAGCTGCTGCCGTACAGCGAATGCAGCGCCGGAAACTCAGGTTCGATCCTGACTACGGGCGCCGTCTGTACGGAGTTTGTACGTTCTTCACGTGACCTGCGTGGGTTTTCTCAGAGATCTTCGGTTTCCTCTCACACTCCAAAGACGTACAGGTATGTTGGTTAATTGACTGGGTAAATGTAAAAATTGTCCCTAGTGTGTGTAGGATAGTGTTAATGTACGGGGATCGCTGCGCGGCGCGGACTTGGTGTGCCGAACGGCCTGTTTCCGAGCTGTATCTCTGAATCTAAAAAATCTAAAAAGCTTTGCACATGAAAACCTCGACGAATGCAACCACGATGACACCGTCGAGACGCGACATCAGAGCGCAACGATGAAAGCAATTCAGGGCGTAAGTAGTACCCAAAGCGAAATAGAAAACGACCGGATTACTACTGATTCTCAAACCGGACGATTTTGACAACGGACTTGACTAGACTGACTCGGTTATATGGACAATGTAAACGCAACGAAAATTTGGTAAGCATTAATGGAAAGGATTGTAGCATGAATACTCATATTCGGCATTTGGGGTTGGTTAGGTTATTTGGTTGATAGAATTGCATTGAAGATGATGCTCGCATTCAAAATAAGAATTGGATATGTAAACTTTGATTTGGATTTAATTGGATACATATCTGCATATTTTTCGACTTACTTAAATTGGGTTTTGTTATAGAAAAATACTTTGGAAACAATGGATATAAAGAAGGATATTCTTGCTATGGAGGGCGTGCAGCGTAGGTTCACTAGGTTAATTCCCGGAATGGCGGGACTGTCGTATGTTGAAAGGCTGGAGCGATTGGGCTTGTATACACTGGAATTTAGAAGGATGAGGGGGGATCTTATTGAAACATATAAGATAATTAGGGGATTGGACATATTAGAGGCAGATAACATGTTCCCAATGTTGGGGGAGTCCAGAACAAGGGGCCACAGTTTAAGAATAAGGGGTAGGCCATTTAGAACGGAGATGAGGAAGAACTTTTTCAGTCAGAGGGTGGTGAAGGTGTGGAATTCTCTGCCTCAGAAGGCAGTGGAGGCCAGTTCGTTGGATGCTTTCAAGAGAGAGCTGGATAGAGCTCTTAAGGATAGCGGAGTGAGGGGGTATGGGGAGAAGGCAGGAACGGGGTACTGATTGAGAGTGATCAGCCATGATCGCATTGAATGGCGGTGCTGGCTCGAAGGGCTGAATGGCCTACTCCTGCACCTATTGTCTATTGTCTATTGTCTATTGTCTATCATTATGATATTGGATTGTTTTATATGTATTAGTATGCTTTAGATGGAAGGAAATGATCACAATTGTAAGGGGGAGATATGTGCTGTATACATGCAGCGATATGGTAAAGCTGCTATGTGATGTATACATGCAACAATATGCTAAAGCTGCCTGCGCATTGCAAAAATACACAGATAGTTAAAATGGCGATCTTGTGTCCAGGCGTGTGTTGGTTCGGTCTCCCACTCAATGCGTGCTTTTGAGAATGATACTGAGTAGAACGTATCAGGTTTGGAAGGAAACAAAGCACGGTCCGACTTTTCAGTGATCGCTTACAGGTTAAAGAATTATTAGTTTTAATCAACACCTCAGTCTCTATATAATACGCTGAGTAGAATGTAGATCTGTGGGCGAGTGTAGTGCAAGGGACGTTGTGGTGATTGCGGGTGAAATAGATGAACATAGTAATCCTGGCCTTTCAGTTGGCGAAATTCGCTAACACTCACCCATGAATGATCTGGAGAAATAAGATCTCTGTTCTTCAAAACCAAACAAAGGCATTTGGTGACTGTGGCTAAAGAGGCAATGTGGTGGTGAGATTTACTTTATCAAGTTCAATCCTGTTGTCTGTTTGGAAGGAGTTAAATGCGTGCGTATGCATTCAAAATCTTTGGGTACAAGGGGAGTTTGCGACAGATTACTATTGCAACATAACTAGCTTGTTCTGATAACCCAAAATAATTCCCAATTAAATATTCACTCTACCGTACATTGTCTGAATGCCTGCTGGCCAGCTGAGATTTTTTATTTCTTTCGTTTGTTGCTATTGCATCAGGTCGTAATTTTAGCCATTTCCATCTCGATGTTAATACGTTCTGGAAGACATGCTCGTTGTATTCACTGACGTTTACATTAGAAAAATAATTGAGTACTGTGGGGTAATCCACAGATTTCTTCTGCTACTGCTCTCAACTTGGTCGCTCAGTACCCACAGTCAATTTCAAAGGGACTTTATCTAAGGGCGGCACGGTAGCGCAGCGGTAGAGTTGCTGCTTTACAGCGAATGCAGCGCCGGACACTCAGGTTCGATCCTGACTACGGGTGCTGCACTGTAAGGAGTTTGTACGTTCTCCCCGTGACCTGCGTGGGTTTTCTCCGAGATCTTCGGTTTCCTCCCACACTCCAAAGACGTAGGTTAATTGGCTGGGTAAATGTAAAAATTGTCCCTAGTGGGTGTAGGATAGTGTTAATGTACGGGGATCACTGGGCGACACGGACTTGGAGGGTCGAAAAGGCCTGTTTCCGGCTGTATATATATGATATGATATTTAGATGTACTGTTAAGTCAATGTGTCGCTGCATACACTCTGGGTCGTTGAGAAGTCGTTGTTAATAGATTTACGTCATTTCCTTCCAACCGCTTACTAGAGCTGAAGAAGGTAAAAGACGTCTTAAATGAACAAGGTCGGTATACAATGTACTGAAAAGGAACTGCAGATGCAGGTTAAGAAGGGGGCAGACCCGAAACGTCACCATCGCTGTTTGGTGTCGATGTTCAGTGCAGAGTAATTTTTGTACCACTTTTCATATATGTCTAACGAGATAAATTCTCATACCTGGATGGTCCAGGGAGATTGTGACCATTCTCTCAACAAAATCATTATTGTAGGTGTATTTATTGCAACCAATAAAATGATAAGTATTTAGAGAAAAGCTATATATCCCGTGACCCTTTCAGCAAAGAGCTGACAGCGCGACACGGCTGTAATATAACATGCATGGAATGCGTAGGTGGGACATTCTTTGATTAATATATTAGATGGGAAAGGTCCGAAAATCGAGTTGAAAATTACGTGTATAAAATTGAGTTTGATATGCACGATAGGTGAGTACTTTCGCGTACACCCATTTGCAAAGCACAGAGATATTTGAGTGAACAAAATGGTTTCTAATGGTTTAAAAATAGTTGTAATAAATTCTAACTGAATCGCTTTGTTCCGCATTTCTGTGAATATTCTTGTAACCCTTTGACTGTTCCACGTTGTTTTAATAGAAAAAGAGCTAAGGAGGAAGGAAAGAGGTAAGGATATTATCATGTGTAAATATGCGGGTTATTTTGGTTTCATTTTCAAAATGAATGCTTAACGATTTTCAGTATATCATATTACATACTATTATATAATTATGTGGACAACTAGGTTCATTATATACGATTTCGA
This sequence comes from Rhinoraja longicauda, assembly GCF_053455715.1. Lineage (NCBI taxonomy): Eukaryota > Metazoa > Chordata > Chondrichthyes > Rajiformes > Arhynchobatidae > Rhinoraja > Rhinoraja longicauda. The sequence continues at coordinate 22,999 of NW_027601511.1, read as the reverse complement.
GGGTGAAGAAATGCGTCCATCCCATTTCTCCTTAATTTCCTTTATCGTTTTCTACATGCATACCTCGCAAATCACGCACCCTCTCCTAACATGCACCCCATCAGGGGATAATGTACAATAAACAAGCACAGAGCACGCAAATGATTTGCACTCCTCGTATAAAAATACGTTTTATTTTCTTGCCTTTAAACTTCTGTTGAATAAATGGCAAAGTTGGAGTAACACTTTTTTTGCGCGGTCAGTGGAACATGCCAGGGAAGTAAAGACACATGTTGCGTCGATAATTTCGTGCCCCTCTCAAAAATCTATCTGTAACCAATTTATTTTGCCGCAAATGATACATGACGAACTTCTATTGCAAACTTTCGTCTAATAGCGTGCAGTAATTAGAATCCATTGAGTTTACATACGATATTTGCAATCCATTGGAAATATAAATAATTGGTCGATCAATACGAACTGAATATGTAACAGTGAATAACCTTAAATAATGTGGATGTGTGCTAAAATAACGAAAAAATTATGGAAAAAGGAACATCAAAATCTATGAATGAATAAGCGAAAAATATAGTTTTTTCAGAAATTTAAGAAACAGAGAAAGTGGGAATTATATTGCTATGAAACATATATTTGGCAGCATATTTTATCAGTGTATTATTGGTACGTTGCAAATAGCATCCCCCCAAAAGTGTTCCATCATTCTGGTGCTGTTGGTGATCCCATTCTAAAAAACCGTTACAGGTATTTTAGATGAACGTTATGGAGATTTCGATTTCATAACATCACATTCATCTCCATCCAATTGTTTAGTACTTACGTGGAATATGGGTGAAAATTTGGACTATAATTCAGCAAGACTTTGTATCGTCAATTATGTACCATCTTCCAAAATGTTACCACTTTCTTTGAGAATTGGAAATGTTGCTCTTCCTTTCGTTTGCTCGAAGTCGATCTCGGATAAATTCCGTTTGCTATTTCCCCATCTACCAGAAATAGACAGATTGAAAAGCAGTCTCCAAGATAACGGTGAGCCAATATAGCATCGATATTTCCATTTGAAACTTCTGACATTTGAATCAGTGATTAATCTGTCTCATTTTGCGCACGTTTATAAAAGTAAAATCACGCTGAACTAATTTGCTGGCATTATGGAAAATTAAAAATTAGATGGTTCATGAGCCTGTTCGACTCTTTTGGCATTTATCGATGTATAAAACGATGTTTTCCTGATCAAAAATAAAGAGGTCGAAATTGTAGTCTTTTATCGGTTTGGTTTGAGAAGTCCTTGCGAAAAATAATTAGACTAAACGAGAAAATTATTCCGTCATATACACCGAGTGGAGAGAGAAACGGAAAGACGGAGAGAGAGAGAGAGAGAGAGAGAGAGAGAGAGAGAGAGAGAGAGAGAGAGAGAGAGAGAGAGAGAGAGAGAGAGAGAGAGAGAGAGAGAGAGAGAGAGAGAGAGAGAGAGAGAGAGAGAGAGAGAGAGAGAGAGAGAGAGAGAGAGAGAGAGAGAGATAGAGGTATGAAATCAAATATTCATAATGAATGCAAAAAGGCTCTTCGTCTTAACTTGCCCACGCCGATCACATGTCACATGTGCACTAGTCCCACCTCCCCACGTTTGGCTCGTTTCCATTTAAACCTACCCTATCCATGTACATTTACACATGTTTTTATACATTGCAATGGACGTTATTATTACTCAAGTGAGGTTAACCGCCTGTTGAGATCACACGTCAACCTCCTACACTTCAATATTAACGTCTTATCCTACTCGGACTATCCTCCCAGCACAGTCCTTCGAGTTCTGGCAAAATCCTCGTAAGACATCTGTATACCCTTTTCAGCTGATAAATGCCTTTCCTACAATGTCACCAAAATTGAACACAGTGCTCCATGCGTTGCCTCGCCAATGCTTTGAGCAGCTGTAAGTTAACCACGGAACTGCTTTATTCAATAATCTGACTGACGATCGGAAATCTACTGAAAGCCGCCTTGACCACCGCATCTACCTCTTCCATCATTTTCAAGGAATTACGTGCATGTACTCATAGAGCCTCCCACTGTATATTACTACGCAGACCGTTGCCACTCAGGAAGAGAGGGGAAGTTTTGTTGCCTCCATCACAGTGAGGGGAGTTTGGAGTCACTGTGATGGATGTTTGTGTTGGGGTCGGGTGTCCTGTGTTCTTTTCTTTTTTGCTGTGTTTTGTGTGACTGCTGAAATTTCGCTCGGTGTTGTGCCGAGTGACAATAAAGTGTTGTTATGTTATGTTGTTATGTTATGTTATATGGGTCATGCCCTGGTAAGATTTTCACGAAATGCAAATCCGTGCACTTCTCTGCCAAAAAATGCATCTGCCATTCGTCTGTCCACCTTCTCAGACGATTAAAGTACTGCTGCAGTTATTGACAAGCATCCTCGCTATCTATAATACCACCTACTTTAATGTCATCTGCAAAAAGTAATCATGCCTTGTACGTTCTCTTCCAATTCGTTGATATAGACGACAAAGAGCAATTGGCCCAACAACGAATCCCGAGGCACCCTACTCGTCACAGGCCTCCAGTCTGAAAATAACCATCCATTGTCACCGTCCTTCCATAATGCCAATTTTGTATGCTGTCGGCGAGCTCTCCTTGGATCACATGGGATCAAACATTCCATAACAGCCTACCATGCAGATCGTTGTCAAATGCATTGCTGAAATTCTTAAAAAAATTAAATGTCTACAACTCCGCCATCATCAACCTTATTGGTCACTTCTTTACAATACTTACTCAGATTCATGAGACACGATCTCCAATTTATTTCCGTCTAAATCCTTTTTTTACCATGTCAAACCCAGTCAATTTTACGAAATTTGAAAATTCCCTCCGATAACACCCTTATTAGTTCTGAAGCTACATGCAATCCTCTCATTTATTTGTTGTTGTAATTCATGTTGACTATATGTGGTCTATAGTACACTCCCAGCGACATTATCATCTCTTTGTTATTTCTGAAAATAGCCGCTCGCAATTCCTCGCTCCGCTACACTTAGCTTTATTTTATCAGCTGCGCAACTTGGATGCTCCAAGAAATCCACTCGTAACATTACTCTTGTCCTTAATTTCGGCTTCAGTTGGCTCCAATGATCCGGCGTTCACCTTTTAAATTCCCCAAAAACTTTTCCGCGACTGCAAAGTGGACTCCTTACGAGTGTCAATGCCGAACGGAGTCCGACATTGATTAGTGCATCGATTATCATTTTGAGCAAAATCGGATGGCAGAATGACTGAAGAAGAATCTCTACCCGAAACGTCACCCATTCATTCTCTCCAGAAATGCTGCCTGTCCCGCGGAGTTACGCCAGCATTTTGTGTCAATCTTCTTTTCCTTTTCGTTTATGCCTTCAGACGACATCACAATACAAGCTGATCCCGTAGGCCGTCACCTGTTTACTTTAAGAGAATGCAACGAATATTATTTGGGAGCCCGGCGTGGAAAGCACCAACTTCCAGATTACGACGCACATTACGATTCTCCGCAGGTTGAATGAGGTATCAATGTTGCTAAGCCTGTTCAGTTGTGGCTTTCATCCTAATATCAATCAATTTTCCTGTGGTTTAGATGACATTTGCTTGTTTATATCGATCACTTTATCCAATACCAAAATAGAGCATAGAACGTAGAGTACTGCGGCACAGTGGCAGACCCGTGGGCGCACAATATCTGTGCCGAAAATAACGATAGAATTATAATGACAAATCATGACAAAACCAAACTCTACCTGCCTGCACAAAATTCATATTCATCTATCCCCTGTACTTTACTAAAAGTCTCCTAAATTTCACTGGCGTGCCCCCACCACAATCAAAGGCGGTGCATGACTTTTCCCCCTCTCTATCTACTTGTGTTGCCTCTTTAGTAGTAATGCACTTTGTTTCTCAAAGTCATCAAGATCCATGCCATTAAATGTATATTTTCCTTTTACATTCGACCTCCGAAGTGTAACCCCTCACAAATGCATAGAATGTGCTCCATCTGCCATTAATGCACACATTTCTGCAGTGGCTTTGTATCCTACTGCATCATTTGACAAACTCCCTCACAGCCAACGATCACAGTTATCTTGCGTCAACGCAAATGTACCAACCAACTCGTTTGCATTTGCGTCCAACTCCACTGGTCACATTCTCCAGCATAATTATTGTCACTTCACCACAATCATCTGTCTTTTATCAGTAAATCTGTGCTGAATCCATACGACCAATTCAATGTTAAATAGGTGCATCCTAATCTTCTGGAATAGTTTAATATGGGGAAACCTCATCAAAGGCTTTGTTAACTTCCTTCACAACAACCTACTCTGATTGCCCAACATCGACTCCTCCTCAAAATTCTCGCTAAATTTGTAAGAAATGACCAGCAGCGTACAACCCCTTGCTGATTGTCCGTAATTAAACCATTCCCTTCCTAATAGATGAAAATCTTATTAAGAAGAATTCCCTCCAATAACTTCCCCAAGACTAGAGCGAGGCTGACCGTCCTATAATTCATTGGGTAGGCCCTTCTTCCCTTCTTCAATACATAAATATATTATCGACTCTCCAGTCCTCTGTTGTTAGGGAAGATGCAAATATTTTCGTCAAGGCTCCCACAATCCCCTCTCTTGCCTCTCTCAAGAACTTCGGACAGACCCCATCAGGTCTTAGGGATTGATAGAGTCATAGAGAGATAGAGTGTTCAAACAGTCAATAGACAATAGACAATAAACAATAGACAATAGGTGCAGGAGTAGGCCATTCGGTCCTTCGATCTAGCACGACCATTCAATGTGATCCTGGCTGATCATTCTCAATCAGTACCCTGTTCCAGCCTTCTCCCCATACCCCCTGACTCCGCTATCCTTCAGAGCTCTATCTAGCTCTTCATTGAATGCATTCAGAGAATTGGCCTCCACTGCCCTCCGAGGCAGTGAATTCCACAGATTTACACCTCTCAGACTGAAAAGGTTTTTGCTCATCTCCGTTCTAAATTGCCTACCCCTTAATCTGTGGCCCCTGGTTCTGGACTCCCCCAAAATTGGGAACATGTTTCCTGCCTATAACGTGTCCAACCCCTTAATAATCTTATATGTTTCGATAAGATCCCCTCTCACCCTTCTAAATTCCAGTGTATAGAAGTTATTTTGACCCAATTTGTCCACACCGGCCAACATGTCCCAGCTACACGTCCCATACATGTGTTCCATATCCCTCCAAACCTGTCCTATCCATGTACCAGTCCAACTGTTCCTTAATTTCTGGGATAGTCCGTGCTTCAACTACCTATTTTGGCTGCTTCTTCTATACATTATCTACATTAATGTTTCTCAAGAGCCCCAACCCATTCTTCCATCATCTCAAACTGCTTATGCATATTAATATTCTCCAAGTTGACCTCATTGTCCTCCACATCCTTTTCCAAGTTGAAAACAGTTTCATTTAGTTCCTCGACTACACCCACAGACCCATCACCCGAATTATCTACTTGCGTCCTGAGCAATCCTACATTCTCCCTGAATTGCCACTTGCCTTTTTAATGCAGGTATAGAAAGCCGTGTCGTGTTCATTAATCCAACGAGCCAAAGCCATTTCATGCCCCGTTTGCCCCCACTGGTCGCCCGCTTGAGTTGTTTCGTTGTTTTTTTTACGTTCCTCAAAGTCCGCGTCGAAAAAGAATCCTTGCATGCAACAAAGGTTTTCACTGTTTCTCGGTACACGTGACACTAAACTAAACTCAAACTGAGCTATCCTCAAGTTAAACCTTTTCTATTTGTAAACTCTACACATTTCGCATCAGCCACAGTACGTCCTGTTTGAGTGCTGCCGTGGGAGTCTCCCTAATTTGTACCGGAACTCATACGCATGTTTTCCCTTAAACTGCATGTCATGTGAAACCAGAATATTGAAATACGGGTCGTGTTCATCCCGGCACCTCGTTTCCGCAATGACAGAACTTTAACAAAAGAAACAGTACAAATTAGTATAAGAAAATAACTGCAGATGCTGGTACAAATCGATTTATTCACAAAATGCTGGAGTAAGTCAGCAGGTCAGGCAGCATCTCGGGAGAGAAGGAATGGGTGCCAGAGGAAGCAGCAAAACGGAGGACTGGGAGAAATTTAGAATTCAACAGAGGAGGACAAACGGGTTAATTAAGAAGGGGGGGCATGAAAGAAAGCGTGCGGGAAATATAGAAACAGATTCCAAAAGCTTCTACAGATATGTAAAAGGTAAAGATTGGTGAAGCCGAATGTAGGTCCCTTACAATCAGAGATAGGTGAGTTGTTAATGGTAAACAAATAAATGGCCGAACAGTTATCCGAGTACTTCGTTCGTGTCTTCACTAAGGAAGGCACAAACAATCTCCCAGCAATACTAGGGGACCGAAGATCCAGTGGGAGGGAGGAAATGAAGCGAATCCACATTAGTTAGGAAATGATGTTTGGTGAATCGTTGGGACTGAAGGCAGATAAATCCCCAGGGCCTTAAGGTCAGCATTCCCCAGTACTCAAGGCGGTGGCCCCAGAAGTCGTTGATGCATTGGTGATAATTTTCCAATGTTCCCTCGACTCTGGATCAGCTTCTGTGAACTGGAGGTTAGGCAATGTAACCCCACATTTTAAAAATGGATGGTGAGAGAAAACGTGGAATTATAGACCAGTTCGAATTATATCGGTAGTGAGGAAGGTGCGTGAGTCGATTGTTCAAGACGTTATAGCAGCGCATTTGGAAAACTGTCACAGGAGAGGTCAAAGTCAGCATGGATTAATTGAGGGGAAATTATGCTTGAATAATACTATGGATTTTTTTGTGGATGTAACAAGGAGAATGGATAAGGGAGAGTCAGTGGATGTGGTGCATATGAGCTTTCAAAAATATTTGACAAGGTCAAACACAAGAGATCAGTGTGCAAAATTAGAGCACATGGTATCGGCTGTAGGGTATTGACATGGATAGAGAACTGGTTGGCAAACAGGAAGAAAGAGTAGGAATTAACGGGTCATTTTCAGAACGGCAGGCAATGACTGGTGAGGTGCCGCAAGGTTCGGCGCTGGGCCCCCAGTTATTTGCAGTATATATTAACGATTTAGACGAGGGAATTCAATGTGACATATCCAAGCTTGCGGATGGCATAAAGCTGGGTGGCAGTGTGAGGTGCGAGGAGGATGCTATGAGGCTGCAGCGTGCCGTGGATAGGTTGCTTGAGTGGGCAGATGCAAGACAGATGTAGTATAACGTGGAGTAATGTGAGGATGTCTACTTTGGTGGCAAGAACAGGCAGGCAAATTATTATTAGATTTCAGATTTACAGATACAGCGCGGAAACAGGCCCTTCGGCCCACCAAGTCAGCGACGCCCAGCGATCCCCGCACATTAACATTATCCTACACACGAGGGACATATTTTACATTTACCTAATCAATTAACCTACATACCTGTACGTCTTTGGAGAGTGGCAGGAAACCGAAGATCTCGGAGAAAACTCACGCAGTTCACGGGGAGAACGTATAAACTCCGTACAGACGGCGCCCGAAGTCAGGATCGAACCTGAGTCTCCGGCGCTGCATTCGCTGTAAGGCAGCAACTCTACCAGCGCGCCACCGTGCCGCCCCATCTAAATGGTGTCAGTTTAGGAAATGGTGATGTGCAACGAGACCTGCGTGTGCTTGTACGTCAGTCGCTATGCAGCTACAGCAGGCAGTGAAGAAAGTTAATGGCATTTTGACGTTAATTGCGAGAAGATTTGAGTTTTGGAGCAAGGAGGTCCCACTGCAGTTGAAAAGGGCCCTGCTGAGACAGCACCTGGAGTAGTGCGTGCAATTTTGGTGTCCTAATTTGAGGACATTATTGCTATTGAGGGAGGTCCATTCTCGGGATGGCAGGACTGACATATGATGAAACAATGGGTTAACTGTGCATGTCGTCACTAGAATTTAGAAGTATGAGAAGGGATCTTATCGAAAAATATAAAATTCTGAAAGAATTGGGCAGGCTAGATACAGACAAACATGTTCCCCATGTTGAGGGAATCCAGAAGCAAAGATGGCAGTTCAAAAATAAGGAGTAGGCCATTTAGGACTGAGATGAGGTAAAACGTCTTCACCCAGAGAATTGTGAATATGTGGAATTATCTGACAGAGAAGGCAGTGGAGGCCAATTCACTGGATGTTTTCATATGAGAGTTAGATTTAGCTCATATGACTAAGTGTATAGGGGAAAAAGTAGGAACGGGTTGCTGATTGTATATGATCGGACATGATCATATTGAATGGCGGTGCTGGCTCGAAGGGCCAAATGCCCTACTCCCGCACCTATTTTGCTATGTGTCTATGTTTCTTTGTAACTGACAAGCGGCCAGTCAATTTCAATGGATTCGCGCGATAGCGATCTTCCGACGGCCATGGAACGACCAGATGGCAATGTAAACCTCAATTTCAGAAAGATTCACACATACAGGGGAGGCCATCATTGTGTCAGTAGACGTAGTTCTTCAGACATCCTGCAAACAAGAGAGAAGCGAGGGGGGCCATGACACCCCTTCTTCATTCTACTGGCCAAAGTGCAGTCCCGAGAAAACAAGTTTGATGACATAAGAACAAGGCTGCTGCAAAAAAAAAAGATGACAAAATATTATGTCCACACTTTCGCAGAAATATGCCCGATCCCCAGCCCCTTCCGCCTCAGCCCTCCAAACCGAAGGTTCGTGCGTTTATCACATGGGCCGTCCGGAGGCACGTGGGAACGGGGAACAACGGGGAGCAACCCCACGCATTGCACTTGCAGCGGAGAAGGAGCGCGATCTGGGATTTCTTGGAATGTCCTGAATGCGCCATGTTCAAGGACTCGGCAACATACCGAAGGAATACACCGACTTCATAAGAAAATGGGTGGAGTAGAGTGTTCCATCAAAAATAATCCGTTCCCCAACCCGAAACAATGAATGAATCAGGAGATCCGCGATCTTCCTAGGACCAGATCTCCGGTGTTCAGTCTGGCGATGGTGATTCATACACAATAGTCAGGTAAGACAACAATGTGGCCATTGAAATGTCTCAAAGAGACTTTCTCTCTAAATTGGCGATGGTGATTCATACACAATAGTCAGGTAAGACAACAATGTAGCCATTGAATTGTCTCAAAGGGACTTTCTCTCTAAATTGGAGGATAGGCAGCTATGACATGGTCTATATGTCATCAGTTCCTACAAGGTGAAACCAGGTCGCAGCTCGAGTGACAGCGATGCATCATTCCTGGACGATCTCAATGCGTTCTACGCACGCTTCGAGAGGCAGACCATGGATGTGCTTTTTCCCACCCCCATGAATCCAGATGGCATTGTGATCTCAATCACAGAGACCAACGACAGAAGACCCTTCAGCAGGGTGAAATCTTGGAAAATGTTTGCCTCTGGTGGACCTCGTCAGTTTCTCAACCCTGAATGGAACAACTGGGTGGGGTATTTGCGGGCATGTTCACCGTCTCATAACTGCGGTCTGGATTTTCTGGCTGCGTTAAGACACCATCAGTAAAACTTGTACGCACCTTCCGAAGAAAAATACTAAAGCAAATTCTGGCACAGCTGTTGTGAAAAGGGAATTGATAAATTTGAACTTTGAAACAATACAACGAACATTAATTGCAAATTGAGTGATTAATATGCAGATCTCCGGATGTCTGAAAAAGCACAACCCTAAATTAGATGAATGGATTTCCTTGCCATTTGTGGCAATTTTCAACCTCATTGCTCATTTCTGAAGTTCGCACTGCTTCAAATGGAAAATAATAATAACAGTGCACGGGAACACGTGCCTCAATGACCACTGGCCAATACATGCCTCAATGACCACTGGCCACTAGCAGTAATATCTATGCCGATGCTATGTTTTGAGAGGTTAACTGCGGCGCATGTAAAATCCTATCTTCTCAAGAACCTGGACCCACTATATTTTGCCGATCGTCACAATAGACCGCTGGATATGTAATCTCGGTGGATGTCCATTCTGCACTGGACAGATTACACAATGATAACCATAAATCAGGCTATTGTTCATCGGCTACAGCACGGCGTTGAGCATAATCATCACCTTGCTTCCAACCTCAGGGAACTGGGTTTATGTGCTTCTCTTTGGAACTGGATGCTCAAAAGCTTCATCAATAGACCATATTCGGTTCGAATTGTCTCAACATTTATTCCTCGATAACCATCAGCACAGGAGCACCTCAAAGTCGTATCGTCAATCTATTGCTCCGTGCACCTTATACACTAGAAATTGTAGCAGGATATGTTTTCAAATTCATCTTCCAATTTGCCGACGACACCGTCGTTGTTCAACGTTGGTAACGATTAGTCAGAGAAAAGGAGGAAGACTGATCGTTTGATTGAATTATGCCAAAACAATAACCCTTCTCGCAACGTCATCAAGACGAAGTAGATGATATTTACTTTAGAATTGAAAGGCCGAGGGTCCACCAACCAGTCTTCATCGACAGGTCGGTGTTGGAGAGTCAACAACTTCAATTTTCGGTGCGGAGATACCTCTGACGATCTGTGCTGGGCACATTGATGCAATCTTAAAAAAATACCATCAGTACCTGTACTTCCTTGAAAGATTGAGGAGATTGGATATGTTGACGAATACACTCTTAAACTTCTACGGATGTACCGTAGTGCGCATACAATGGGTAAGGGAAGTAATGTCAGCAATTAATCATTCCGAGATTTCGGTGGGTGGAAGTTACGAGCAAATATTGTGACGTTGCTCAGAGCTCAACGGCTGCATTGACCGTCAAATCAACAAACATAAATGTTGATGCTCGTTGGTAGAGTGACTAGGGATAGTAGTTAATCTTGAAATTATAACATTCCATATGCAAACAAATACATAAGCATAAATTAACAAAAGACTAGATTCTATATTGACAATCTTTGGTATACTGACGCAGCAGAAATCCGTATCAACAGCAATCTTTTGATAAACCAATATTAATCGCCATTCTATGTATTGTATCTGTAATAAACAGAAATAATGCCGTTCATTGGAAAAGGAGTCGCACGTTATAAATTTGACAGGTTTGGAAAGAAATTTCCAATAATGCAAGCATGAATTATGTTTTAATTGAACATACAAGAAAGAACAGTACAACACAGTAACAATCCATTCGACCGACAGTCTCTATGCCGCATTTGATGCCAAATTGGATTAAATCTACCTGCCTGCAATTCATCTCTATCGCTCCACTCGCTCTGTGTTTATCTACCAGTTTTGTTTTGTTTGTACTAAGGCGGAGTGTACTCAGGCAGAGTAAAACTATTTTTGTTTCGTGCTAATCAGTCAGCGGAAAGATTACACACGATTAAAATTAAGCAGCCCACAGTGTGCAGATACGTGAGAAATTGAATAAATTTAGAGCAAGGTAAATCTGATAAAGTGCGATTAAAGATAGTTCGAGAGTCTCCAAGGAGATAAATCGGGATCTCTCTCTCTACAATTCTGTAGAATGGTTTAGTTGCTTGATTACAGCTAAGAAGAATATATTTCCCAATCTGGAGATATGCGTTTTCTCACTTCGGACCCCATGGTTGACGGGAGAGAGAGAGTAACCGGACGAGACTGGTCCTTGATTATGCTGCTGACTCGCGAAACAGCCTGATGTATGGATGGAGACAATGGAAAGGAGGTTAGCTTGCGTGATGGTCCGGGCTGTGTCCACAAATCCTTGCAATTACTTGAATCTTGGAAGAAGCTGTTCCCAAACAAAGCCGTGATGCATCCGGATAAAATACTTTCTACCGCACAACTGTAGACATTGGTGTGGTTTGTTGGGGCATGCCAATCTTTCTAAGTCTTCTAAGTAAGTTGATGTATTGGTGTGCTTTCTTGGCCATTGCTTGGATATGACTATTTCATGGCAAGTTGCAGGTGGTTTTCACTCCCAGGAATTTGAATATTTAAATCATCGTAACTTTGCGCCAGGACCTTACGCCGGGCTATGTATACTGCGTCCTCACATCCTTCACTTGTTGGTCTTCTAATATTGAGCCAGAGGTTGTTGTATTGACATTATGTCATAAGTTTCTCAATCTCCTTCCTTTATTTCGTCTTGTCATTATTTGGTTTCCAGCCCACAATGGTGGTGTCGTCCTCTAATTTATAAATTAAATGTTATTTATTCTTGGCTGCACAGTCATAGGTGCATCACGAGTAAAGGAGGGGTAAATAATATGTATGTAAACAAGCCCCCAGGTACGCAACATTCAATGCCCATCTCTTGGCTATGGTCTAAGCAAAGTTCTCGAAAAACATAAGGACATTTGTAAGATACGATTTCCCCCTTACAGTTCCATACTGACTGCCCCGAAATATCCCATCATCTTTCAAATGAGAGTCAACTCTATCCCTTGGGAAGTTCAACAGCTTTCCTACCACTGATGTCAGTCTCACCGTCCTATAATCTGATTGATTATCCCTAATTTAATTATTAGCAAAGAAACACCGCCCACGTCCAGAGAGAGGACACTACAATCTTTGTCAATGTCCAAGAAATGTCCAGTCTTAGCTCTGATAATTATTGAGGCTGGTCTCCATCAGGTCTGGGGACGTAGCCACCCTAATACTTTTCAGGAGACCCAACACCACTTCCTTTTTCATCTGAAAGTCCCTTAACATTTGCATATATCAACCCCAAATTCAATATCCTCTGCGTTCATCACCTTGGTGAACATAGATGCGATGTACCCTACAGTAATTCTCCTGCATACATTTTCTTCCTGCATGAATCAGCCTATGCTCGAAGTGATTTTCCTTAATCACGATTTAATATGTGGATAAAAGCGCTTGGACTCTTTTAAAATTCAAATTGCGAAGGGTATTTTATGGCACCTTCTGGCTCTACTAATTTCCTGCTCGGGTGCTTTCCTTTTTCCTTTTTGTATTCTTGGTAGACTTTGCTACACTTATCCTATTCATAATAGCTTTAAAATTCAAGTAGTTATTCCCCCAAAAAATACTCGCTTACGGAAGAGCAACTAACTCAAATAAGCTCTTTTCACAACCCAGGCGAACATATCTGGTTGGGCCTTTGACGCAAGCAATATAAATTGGGTCGTTAAGAGTGGTAGATTGGCGCATCTGACACGGCTGCTGCTTATCTGTTCCAGATGCCGTTCGATCCTGACTTCGCAAGCTGCCTATTAGGAAATTTCTCGTTCTCACTGTAATAGCATCGGTGCTTTCGTTTCCTCGCACATTCCAAGGACCTGCATGTTTATTGGTTACTCGGTCTCTATAAATTACCCTAATAAGTAGGGAGTGGATGCGAAAGTGGGATAACAAAGAACTCGTGTCAACCTGATGGTCGTTTCCATTCTGCATCGGAAAGCTAAACATATCTTCGTTGATTTGCATGTCTTCTGATTGGAGCCATGAAACGAATACCTCAATAAAATAATGCAATCATTTTGAAAAAAGACTGATGTCTAAAGATAGATATTGCTAGAAATATAAATTGGCTATTTGTAACCAGTAAACTGCACACGCGTGTCCCCCAGTTCGTAGGATTAACATAAGTATTGATGACGATCATCAGTGTTCAAACAGGTGTAAGAGCCCATGAAAATCTACTTGGCATTTATGCCAAACGAGACCAATGAAATGCCTCTACCTTTACTGAAATGCTGACAAATAATATTAATTGTTTTACCTTAACCACATTCTATGGAGTTCGATTATTTATTCGTGAGATGTTGCCCATCAGTTTGGTAAACATGTAAAAAGCAGCAATTTATTTCGATGGTTCTGCGTTATACAAAATAATATTCTAACTCGACATTATGTTTTCTCTAAGTACTTACTGTTACAAATATCTTCTATCGCATGCATCGGCATCATTTAATAGAAAAGTATTTACACGTTGCTGCACGTGACAAAATTAATCGACAACACACCCGTCACTGATCGATGTATGTGTTGTTTTCCTCTGCTAACTTCATGCTTTCTTCAGAGCTAAAAGTGAACAGTAGGGATAGGGGTAAGCAAATTGTTCATATGTGTATTAGTCACTAACTTTTAATTGCAAATATATATATATAGACCGGATGTACAGACAGACACAGATAAAACGCATTTATTCCCACCCATTTCTGTTGTTCATTAATGATTTGATTGGGAATTTCTGGATGCATATAGCGGTACTTCATGGTTAGTTTGATCATCCAGTATTAAGTGTCTGGGAGGTCGTAAAATATGCCGCGTTCCATACGCCGTGACTATGGTAAACCAAATTTACCGTGTGATGTCAGTGACAAGACTAGTCTGTATAATCCATAAATTTGACTATTGTCGTTGATCAAGCCGTTTTGTTAAGCATTCTGGCCAAAGCTGGCTACAATTGAAATTCTTAACCACCTAACGCGGATTGTAAGGTATCGTCTAAATATACTTGAGAAGATTAATGATATCACCGGTGCTGTAAAAAGACGGAATTGATTTCGGACAGGGTTATGGTGTTGGGAAGTAATATATTTAGGTGGGCAGAGAGGGGATTCTGTGTACGTTGCACCTCTGGTGCCAGATTCACGGCGACAAGGAGCTGCTGCCGAAGGGTGAAGGCGATCAGCCTGTGATCGTTGTGCACATCAAAACTACAGACATAGCGTGGAAAATTGATATCACCCCGCAGAGCGATATAAGGAGTTAGAGTGTACAGTATTTAAGAAACAGAAGATCGAAGCTGATGATCTCTCGCCTACTCCCAGTGCCCCTTGCCAGTGAGACCAGGGTTTTTGCAGCATTTCAGTCAAATGGACCCGAGCGGTATGATAATACTGTCTCCGCCCTTCGCAGACAGATTAACAATGTCTGTAGGAAGCTAGAATCCTGTGGTCATGACATGGATACCTAGTGTTTGTTGCACAACTGACGTGCTGTGGCGGACGACAATGTGAAGGTGGGCAGAGTACTTCGAAACAATGCAGCCCTCCCGATAAATTCGGTACATTCTGGTGCACCGGGTGCATCTGTACTAACGGTTATTGTGGCAGGTCGGCTAGCCTAACATTGTTTCCGCGGAAAGCAACTGATCGAGTTGGAATCCATGGCCACGTCCTCACGAAGTGCCTCGCGAGATTGTTGATGGAGCTAAATAATTCCAGCCTCTTAGCCACACCTCATAAAACCAATGTGCTTATCGTCGCAACAGATCTAGAGAAGGTGCCATTCCAATGCCGTTGAACTCATCTCTGGAACATCTAGAAATAAAGGGATTCCTATGTTATATTAAGCGACCTGGGAAAAGGCAACTCACTATGCCAGTGCATACTCGAGTTTATGCCCCACAGTCCATATTCATTGACGATAGGCGACAACACATGCTCCCAAATAATTACCAAGTCCGGTGTCTCGCAAGGATTCTTTTCAAGTCCCCAACGACACTTCTTAGAATACCAAGACAGTTCGCCCGAATTCAGTTCAAACACCATGTGCACGTTTGCAGACAATATATGTTATTGGGTGGCCAAGATCACGAACAATGAGAAGACGGATTACAAGAGGAGAGAGAGAACTTTGTAACATGCTGTCACATCGGCACCCTCTCCCTCAATATAAGCGAGAAAAAAAAGAAGCTGGTTGCCGATGTCAAGAAGCATGATGACGTAGATGTGCCGGTCAGCATCATTGGTATTGATGTGGAAACTGTTGACACCACCCCCCCCCCCCCAAAGCCCACGTTCGTTAGCGTTAATATTACCAACGATATGTCAGGGAGCAACCATATTCAAGTGAAAGAGGATAAAGTGCAGCAATGTCTCTACCTCCTGAAAAGACCTAAGATATGCGACGTCTCCCCTAATCCGTAAAAAAATCTATAGATGCACCATAGAAAGCACAAAGTCGCGTTGCATGACAGCTAGGTTTGTGAAAAGCTATACCCAATACCATACTGTAAGTAATGCAGAGAGATATCGATGTAACTCTGTCCAACACACTGACATTTTCTCACCTTTGAAACCATCTGTACTTCAGGCTGCCTCTTAAAATCAGACGACATAATCAAAGATTTGTCACACCTCCGCCATTCCATGTTAGAAACATAGAAAATAGGTGCAGGAGTAAGCCAATCGGCCCTTCGAGCCAGCAGCGCCATTCAATGTGATCATAGCTAATCACCAAAATAAGTACCGCGTTCCTGCTTTTTCCGCTGATCACTTGATTTCATTAGACCACAGAGCTAAATCTAACTCTATTCGGAAAACATTCTATGAATGGCCGCAACTGCCTTCTGTGGCAGATAATTCTACAGATTCATAATTCTCTGTGTGAAAAGGTTTTTCCTCATCTCAGTCCTAATTGGCCTACCCCTTATACTGAAACTGTGACCCGTGGTTCTGGACTCCCCCAACATCGAGATTTTATCCCCACTGCATCTAGCCTGTCTAATCACTTAAGACTTGTCTATGTTTCCATGAGCCCCCTCTCATCCTTGTAAATTCCAGTGAATACAGCCCAGTCGACCCATTCTTTCATCATATGTCAGACCCGCTATCCCGGCAATTAACCTGGTGAACCCACGCTGCACTCCTTAAATGGCAAGAATATCCTACCACAAATCAGAAGATTGAAACTGCAAACCATTCTCCAGATGTGATCTCACACAACTGTAGTAGGACCTCCTTGCTGTTCAACTCAAATCCTTTCGCAATGAAGGCCAAAATGCCATGACCTTTGTTCACTGCCTGATGTACCTGCATGTTTACTTCCAGTGACTGATGTACAAGGACACCTATGTCTCGTGGCACCTCCAATTTTCCCAATCTTACACCATTCAGCTAATATATAAGAAGGGACTGCAGATGCGGTTTAAATCAAAGATAGACCAAAAAGCAGAGTAACTCGGCGGGACAGGCAGCATCTCTGGAGGGAAGGAATAGGTGACCTTTCGTGCCGAGACCCTTCTTCATACTGGTCAGGGATAAGGTAAACAAGAGATATAGACGGTGAGGTGGAGAGATAATGAACAATAACTGAAAGATATGCAAAAAAAGTAACGATTATAAAGGAAACAGGCCATTGTTAGCTGTTTGCAGGGTGAAACTGAGAAGCTAGTGCGACTTGGGTGGGAAAGGGATAGAGAGACAGGGAATTCTGGGGCTACATGAAGTGAGAGAAATCAATATACATACTACTAGTCTATAAGCTCCCCTAGCGAAATATGAGACGTTGTTGCTCCTTTTCGCCTCACTCTCACAATGGAGGAGAACTAGCACAGAACGGTCTGTTTTGGAATGTAAAGGAGAATTAAAGTGTCCTGCAACCGGGAGATCAGCGAAGTTCAGGCGAGCTGAGAGAAGGTGTTCTCCGAAACGATCGTCCCGTTTGCGTTCGGTCTCGCCGTTGTAGAAGAGTCCACATCGAAGAACGAATACCGCAGATGAGGTTTGAGAAGCAACAAATGATGCTCTGCCGAACCTGAAAGGACTGTCGGGGTCCCTGTCCAGAGCCGAGGGAGGAGGTATAGCGAAAGACGTTGTATAGTCTGCGGTTGTATGGGAAGGAACGTGGATTTGGGGTTTAGGTGGGAAGGGATGAGTTAACGAGGGAGATGCGGACGGAAAGGTCTCTGCAGAAGGCAAAAAGGGGTGGAGATGGGAAATTGTGGCTAGTGGTGGGATCCCTTTGGAAGCGGCGGAAAGGTCGGAGGATTGTGTGTTGTATGCGACGGCTGATGGGGGGGAAGTAAGGACTAATGGGTCCCTGTCTCTGTTGCGAATAGGGGGAGAGGGAGCAAGGGCGGAGTTGCGGGGTACCGAGGAGACACGAGTGAGGGCATCGTCGATGATGGGAGTGGGGAAACCTACTTTCCGTAAAGAATGAGAACAACTCGAATGCTCTGGTATAACATAACATAACAGAACCTTATTGTCATTCGGTATGAATACCGAACGAAATTGCAGCAGTCACAAAACACAGCAAAAAAGAAAAGAACACAGGACACACGACCCTAACACAAACATCCATCACAGTGACTCCAAACACCCCCTCACTGTGATGGAAGGCAACAAAACTTCCACTCTCTTCCCCCCTGCATCTTCGGCGCAGATGCGGCGTAGACGGAGAAATTAGCAGTAGGGGATAGAGTCTTTGCAGGAAAGAGAATTCGGGGATCGGGCCAATGTGCGCCTTGTTCAACGCACCCTACAATGAGCCAGGGATAGCTGGGGTCCCTGCGGTGCCCAAAGCTACACGTTGGAGAAAGTGGGAGGAGTCAACGTATAAATTGTTGAAGTTGAGTACCAGCTAGGCAGCGCACATTGTTGGTAGAGGGAAATTGGATCATTCTTTGGTCGAGTTCAGATACTGTTTTAGTCTGCGTTGCTGTTTTAGCCACTAAAGAGTCACTTGCCACTAAAGTGTCCTCGTGCATCAGTCACTGAAAGGAAGCATGCAGGTACAGCAGGCAGTGAAGAAAGCCAATGGATTGTTGGCCTACATAACAAAAGGAGTTGAATATAGGAGCAAAGAGGTCCTTCTGCACTTACATAGGTCCCCCGTGAGAGCGCACCTGGAGTACTGTGTGCAGTTTTGTTCTCTAAATTTTAGGAAAGATATTCTTGCTATTGTGGGCGTGCAGCGTAGGTTTACTAGGTTAATTCTCGGAATGGCGGGACTGTCGTATGTTGAAAGGCTGGAGCGGCTAGGCTTGCATACACTGGAATTTAGAAGAATGAGAGGGGATCTTATCGAAACATATAGGATTATTAAGGGGTTGGACACGTTTGAGGCAGGAAACATGTTACCAATGTTGGGGGAGTCCAGAACCAGGGGCCACAGGTTAAGAATTAGGGGTAGGGCGTTTAGAACGGAGATGAGGAAAAACCTTTTCAGTCAGAGAGTCGTAAATCTGTGGAACTCACTGCCACAGAAGGCAGTGGAGGCCAAGTCTCTGAATGCATTCAACAGAGAGCTAGATAGAGCTCTTAAGGATAGCGGAGTCAGGGTGTATGGGTAGAAGGCAGGAACGGGTTTCCTTTTTGAGAATGATCAGCCATGATCACGTTGAATGGTGGTGCTGGCCCGAACGGCAGAATGGCTTACTCCTGTACCTAAGTGGATAAAGTCACAATGATCCACATTATACTGCATCCGCCATGCATCTGCCAACGCACCCAACCTATTTGAAGCGGATTTGATAAGGGAACTCAAGGTAAAAGAGCCAATAGGAGCTTGTGATTATAATATCATGATCTAATCTAGAATTTGAAAGGGAGAAGGGAAAATCGGAAGTGTCAGTATTGCTGTTGAGCAAGGGGGACTATGGAGGCATGAGAGAGGAGCTGGCCAGAGTTCACTGGAAAGATACCGCAGCAGGGAAGACGTTGGAAGAACAATGGCAGGAATTTCTGGGAATAATACAGGAGATGCAGGATCAGTTCATTCCAAAGATGAAGAAAGATTCTAAGGGGAGTAAGAGGCAACCGTGGCTTACAAGGTAAGTCAATGACCGTGTAAAAATAAAGGAGAAGGCGTATAACATAGAAAAAATATGAGCGGGAAGCAAGAGGATTGGGACTCTTTTAAAAAGGCAATACGGGGAGAAAAGATGAGGTACGAAGGGAAGCTAGCCAAAAATATAAAGGAGGATAGTAAAAGCTTCTTTTGGTATGTGAAGAGGAAACAAATAGTTAAGACAAATTGGGGTCCCTTGAAAACAGAAGCAGGTGAATTTATTATGGGGAACAAGGAAATGGTAGACGAGTTGTACAGGTACATTAGATCTGTCTTCACTAAGAAACCCAAACAATCTCCCTGGTGTTCTAGTGGACAGATGTCCTAGGGTGACGGAGGAACTGAAGGAAATTCACATTCGGCAGGAAATTTTGTTAGGTAGACCGATGGTCTGCATCGCAGGGTACAGAAGAAAGTGGCTCTAGAAATCGAGGAAGCATTGGTGATCATTTTCCAATGTTCGATAGATTCAGCATCAGTTCCTGTGGATTGGAGGGTAGCTAATGTTATCCCCCTATTTAAGACAGGAGGGAGAGGGAAAACGGGAAGTTATATACCAGTTAGCCTGACATCAGTGGTGGGGAAGATGCTGGAGTCAATTATATAATAATAAATTGCGGAACATTTGGAGTGCAGTAACATAATCGTTCCGAGTCAGCATGGGTTTACGAAGGGGAAATCATGCTTCACTAATCTTCTGGAATTTTTGAGGATGTAACTAGGAAAATGGACAAGGGAGAGCCAGTGGATGTAGCATATCTTGACTTTCAGAAAGCGTTCGATAAGTTCCCACCTAGAAGATCAGTGGGCAAGATTAGAGCACATGTTATTGGGTGTACAGTGCCGACATGGGTAGAAAATTAGTTGGCAGACAGGAAAGAAAGAGTAGGAATTAACGGGTCCATTTCTGAATGGCAGGCAGTTACGAGTGGGGTACCGCAATGCTCGGTGCTGCGACCGCATCAATCTACAATATACATCAATTACTTAGATGAAGGGATTAAAAGTAACATTAGCAAACTTGCGGATGACACAAAGCTGGACGGCAGTGTGAACTGTGAGGAGGATGCTATGAAGTTGCAATGTGACTTGAACAGGTTGTGTGAGTATGCAAATGCATGGCAGATGCAGCTTAATGTGGATAAATGTGAGGTTATCCACTTTGGTGGGAAGAACAGTAAGGCAGATTATTATCTGTATGGTGACAAGTTAGGAAGTGCGGAAGTACAAAGAGATCTGGATGTCCTTGTTGATCGGTCACTTAACGTTAGCATGCTGGTACAGCAGGAAGTGAAGAAAGCTAATGGAACGTTGGCATTTACGACAAGAAGAGTTGAGTAGGGGAGCAAATAAGCCCTTCTGCAGTTGTACAGCGCCCTGTTGAGACCGCACCTGGAGTACTGTGTGCAGTTTTGGCCCCCAAATTTGAGGAAGGACATTCTTGCTATTGAGGACGTGCAGCGTAGGTTCACTAGGTTAATTTCCGGAATAACGGGACTGTCGTATGTTGAAAGATTAGAGCGACTAGCCTTGTCTACACTGGTATTTCGAAGGATGAGAGGGGATCTTATTGAAACAAAAAAGATTATTAAGGGATTGGACAAATTAGAGGCAGGAAAGTGTTCCCAATGTTGGAGGCTTCTGGGCCCAGAGTTTAAAAATAAGGGGTAAACCGTTTAGAACGGAGATGAGGAAAAACTTTTTCAGTCAGAGAGTTGTAAATCTGTGCAATTCTCTGCCTCAGAAGGCAGTGGAGTCCAATTCTCTGGACACTTTCAAGAGAGCGCTAGATGGAGCTCTCAAAGATAGCGGAGTCAGGGGGTATGGGTAGAAGGCAGGAACGGGGTGCTGATTGTGAATGATAAACCATGATCACATTGAATGGCGGTGCTGGCTCGAAGGGCCGAATGGTCTATTGTCTATTGCCTATTGTATATCCAACTTACACTGAAACCTCATAGCATCCTCCTCGCACCTCACACTGCCACCCAGATTTGTGTCATCCGCAAACTTGGAGATGTTACATGTAATCCTCTCGCCAACATCATTAATATATCTTGTACATAACTGGCATTCCAGCACTCATCCTTGCGGCACTGCTCCCGTCGGCATATCATAATTCTTCTTCTTCTTCTTCCTCCTCCTCGTCATCATCATCATCATCATCATCATCATCATCATCATCATCATCATCCTCCACCACCTCCTCCTCCTCCTCCTCCTCCACCTCCTCCACCTCCTCCTCTCCTCCTCCTCCTCCTCCTCCTCCTCCTCCTCCTCCTCCATCCTCCTCCACCTCCTCCTCCTCCTCCACCTCCTCCTCCTCCTCCTCCATCCTCCCTCCACCTCCTCCTCTCTCCTCCTCCTCCTCCTCCTCCTCCCTCCTCCTCCTCCTCCCCTCCTCCTCCTCCATCCTCCTCCTCCTCCTCTCCTCCTCCTCCTCCTCCTCCTCCTCCTCCTCCTCCTCCTCCTCCTCCTCCTCCTCCTCACTCCTCCTCCTCCTCCTCCTCCTCCTCCTCCTCCTCCTCCTCCTCCTCCATCCTCCTCCTCCTCCTCCTCCTCCTCCTCCTCCTCCTCCTCCTCCTCCTCCTCCTCCTCCTCCTCCTCCTCCTCCCTCCTCCACCTCCTCCTCCTCCTCCTCCTCCTCCTCCTCCTCCTCCTCCTCCTCCTCCTCCTCCTCTCCTCCTCCTCCTCCTCCTCCTCCTCCTCCTCCTCCACCTCCTCCTCCTCCTCCTCCTCCTCCTCCTCCTCCTCCTCCTCCTCCTCCTCCTCCTCCTCCTCCTCCTCCTCCTCCTCCTCCTCCTCCTCCCTCCTCCTCCCTCCTCCTCCTCCTCCTCCTCCTCCTCCTCCTCCTCCTCCTCCTCCTCCTCCTCCTCCTCCTCCTCCTCCTCCTCCTCCTCCTCCCCCTCCTCCTCCTCCTCCTCCCCTCCCCTCCTCCTCCCCCTCCCCTCCCCCTCCCCTCCCACCTCCCCCCTCCCCTCCCCCTCCCCCCTCCCCCTCCCCCTCCTCCCTCCCCCCTCCCCCTCCCCCTCCCCCTCCTCCCCCTCCCCTCCCTCCCCCTCCCCCTCCCCCTCCCCCGTCCCCCCTCCTCCCCTCTCCCCCTCCCCCCTCCCCCCTCCCCCTCCCCCTCCCCCCTCCCCCTCCCCCCTCCCCCTCCCCCTCCCCCTCCCCCTCCCTCCCCTCCCCTCCCCCTCCCCCCTCCCCCTCCCCCTCCCCCTCCCCCTCCCCTCCCCCTCCCCCTCCCCCTCCCTCCCCCCTCCCCCTCCCCCTCCCCCCTCCCCTCCCCTCCCCCTCCCCCCTCCCCCCTCCCCCTCCCCCTCCCCTCCCCCTCCCCCTCCCCCTCCCCCTCTCCCCTCCTCCCCTCTCCCCTCCCCCTCACCCCTCCCTCCCCTCTCCCCTCCCCCTCCCCCCTCTCCCCTCCCTCCCCTCCCCCCTCCCCCTCTCCCCTCCCCCTCCCCCTCCAC
>NW_027601510.1:0-129000 GCF_053455715.1 Rhinoraja longicauda | reverse complement strand
TCTGGGCGGCGTGGGGAAGGCACTGAGCCTGCCGGGGGGAGGAGGGAGGACGGGGGATGGGGGAGCCGAGGACAGGCCCAGCACCAGGCCCAGGCCTCGGCCTCCACCAATGCCCAGCCTCACCGCCGTTACTGCTGCTGCTGGCTTTCTTCTTGGCCCACCTCAGGCTCGCGGTTACCCAGTCATGTCCAGGCCCAGGCCCAGGCCCAGTCTCCGGCTGCTTCCCCCGGCACCAGGCCTGGCTCTCCTGCCCCAAAGAGACAGGCGGCCTAGCCCTGCTCATCGGGCCCCTACTGCGCAGGCATGGACGCATTTGTTCTGCGCACGCGCAGATGCGGCAGCCATCTTACGTAAGTACCAGATCAACGGAGCTCCAACTGAGCATGTGCAGTTTTTTTAACTTTAAAATGTGAATAACTTTAAAAATATGACACCGATTTCAATGAAACCTTCCATAGGACCACGGGACGACGGTGAGTAAGGTGGGCCTAAAATTGTCGTGCTATCGTGTACTGTTTTGGCTGTAGTTCAGGAACAAACAAGAGTTTTAGTATATAGACTAGACCGAGTGGGCCCGTTGGGCCCGTCCTCGTAGGGTTTCCATTGTAACCGGGAGGGGAGGAAAGGGGGAGGGTTGGGGGAGGGAAGGGGGAGGGAGGAGGGGAGGGAGGGGGGAGGGGAGGGGGGGGAGGGAGAAGGGAGGGAGGGGGGTAGGGGGGAGGGAGGGGGGAGAGGGGGGGATGGGAGGGGGGAGGGGTGAAGGGAGGAGGGAAGGGGGGGAGGGAGAGGGGAGGGAGGTGGGTAGGGGGGAGGGAGGGAGGGGGACCTCCCCTTTTCCCAGTACCCCTCTTTCCCCGTTGGGCCCGTCCTCGTAGGGTTTCCATTGTAACCGGGAGGAGGGGAGGGCGGGAAGGGGGAGGGAGGGAGGAGGGAGGTGTGGAGGGAGGAGGGGAGGGGAGGGAGGGGGGAGGGGGGGGGAGGGGGAGGGAGAGGGGAGGGAGAGGGGAGGGAGAGGGGAGGGAGGAGGGGATTGAGGGGGACCTCCCCTTTTCCCAGTACTCCTCTTTCCCCGTTGGGCCCTCCTCGTAGGGTTTCAATTGTAACCGGGAGGGGGGGAGGGAGGGTGGAAGGAGGGGGGAGAGGGATGGAAGGGTGGAGGGATGGAAGGGTGGAGGAGGGGGGGAGGGATTGGGGAGGGAGGGATGGAGGGAAGGAGGGAGGGGGGAGTTAGGGGGGAGGGGGGAGGGACGGGGAGGGAGTTGGGGAGGGGGAGGAGGGGGGGAGGGAGTGGGGATGGAGGTGGGAAGGAAGGGGGATGAAGGGGTTGAGGGGGGAAGGAGGACCTCCCCTTTTCCCAGTACCCCTCTTTCCCCGTTGAGCCCGTCCTCATAGGGTTTCCATTGTAACCGGGAGGGGGGGAGGGAGGGAGGAGGGAGGTGTGGAGGGAGGAAGGGAGGGGGAGGGAGGGGGGGAGGGGAGGGGGGAAGGGGAGGGGGAAGGGGGGAGGAGGGAGGGGAGGGAGGGGGATCTCCCCTTTTCCCAGTACCCCTCTTTCCCCGTTGGGCCCGTCCCCGTAGGGTTTCCATTGTAACCGGGAGGGGGGAGGGAGGGTGGAAGGAGGGGGAGGGGGAGAGGGATGGAAGGGTGGAGGGAGGGGGGAGGGAGTGCGGGAGGGTGGGATGGAAGGGTGGAGGGAGGGGGGAGGGAGTGCGGGAGGGTGGGATGGAGGGAAGGAGGGAGGGGGGGAGTTAGGGGCTGAGTGGTGATGGAGGTTGGGATTGAGGGGGGAGGGAGGGGGGGAGCGAGTGGGGATGGAGGTGGGAAGGAGGGGGGAGGAAGGGGTTGAGGGGGGAAGTGGAACCTCCCCTTTTCCCAGTACCCCTCTTTCCCCCACCACCAAGCCCCCTCCGCAACGACCCCTGTTGTCCCCCTCCCCAGTCCCCATTCTCAGACCCCCCCCCCATTCTCTCTCTCCCCCAGACACACTCTCAGTGCTTTTTTCGAAACACTTGCCCCGGTGGCCCACGAGCATAGGGGCCCAATGTTGATCTGTGTATGTTAAGTGACTTGCAATAAAAAAAAATACTTTAAAAAAAGATAAGTGCTTTTTAAGTGCTTGTTTTGAAACATTCGCGGTCGCATAGTGCTTCTCACTGCGATCTGTTAGTGGTGCTTTTCGAAACAATGTAGCACCCATCTCAAACAAGCATTGGGAGGATGGGAGGGAGGGAAGGGGAGGGAGGGAGGAGAGAGGTGTGGAAGGAGGAGGGGAGGGAGGGGGGAAGGGTAGGGGGGAACGGGGGAAGGGGGAGGGAGAGGGGAGGGAGGGGGGATGGGATGGGGGAAGGGGGGAGGGTGGGGGACCTCCCCTTTTCCCAGTACCCCTCTTTCCCCGTTGGGCCCGTCCTCGTAGGGTTTCCATTGTAACCGGGAGGAGGGGAGGGAGGGAGGAGGGAGGTGTGGAGGGAGGAGGGGAGGGGGGGAGGGGAGGAGGGGGAGGGAGAGGGTTAGGGGGGAGGGGGAGGGGGGAAGGGGAGGGAGGGGGACCTCCCCTTTTCCCAGTACCCCTCTTTCCCCGTTGGGCCCGTCCCCGTAGGGTTTCCTTTGTAACCAGAAGGGGGGGGAGGGAGGGTGGAAGGAGGGGGGAGGGGGAGAGGGATGGAAGGGTGGAGGGCGGGGGGGAGGGATGGAGGGAAGGAGGGAGGGGGGGAGTTCGGGGAGGAGGGGTGAGGGAGGTGGGGAGGGAGTTGGGGAGGAGGGGGGGAGGGAGTGGGGATGGAGGTGGGAAGGAGTGGGGAGGAAGGGGTTGAGGGGGGAAGGGGGGGAGGGAGGGAATAGGGGCCCCATGCTGATCTGTTTATGTTAAGTGACATGCACAAGTTTAAAAAACTGGCAGTTGCTTTTCGCAACAATGTTGCAACTATCCTCACACAAGCATTGTGACGTCACAAGCTGAAGACCTTGAAAAAAAAGGTCAGAAAAAAAATCATGTAAATTTAAAACCGAGCTGATCTCTCATTGGTGCACGGGTGCCATTGTGACATCACGCGCTGAAGCCCCTTCAAGAAAAGGGTTAGAAATGAAAATTTAAACTTTAATATCTCTCTAGCTTTAAAAAGGTAGCTTCAATTTGAACGAAAGTACTTACAATAGTTGCCCATGTTAATGGTGAATATGGCGGTACAAAAATCGTAGCGCTTTGGCGTACCGTCTAGGAGGAGTAGGGTTTGTAAGTTATGGACAGAAATCTTCGGAATCTTCCGTACATACACACGGAATGTTTGCGTACATACACACGGAATGTTGGACCGCAGAGTTTTAGTAGTATACTAGACCGAGTGGGCCCGTTGGGCCCGTCCTCGTAGGGTTTCCATTGTAACCGGGAGGGGAGGAAAGGGGGAGGGTTGGGGGAGGGAAGGGGGAGGGAGGAGGGGAGGGAGGGGGGTAGGGGGAGGGAGGGGGGAGAGGGGGGATGGGAGGGGGGAGGGGAGGGGGGAAGGGAGGAGGGAAGGGGGGGAGGGAGAGGGGAGGGAGGTGGGTAGGGGGGAGGGAGGGAGGGGGACCTCCCCTTTTCCCAGTACCCCTCTTTCCCCGTTGGGCCCGTCCTCGTAGGGTTTCCATTGTAACCGGGAGGAGGGGAGGGCGGGAAGGGGGAGGGAGGGAGGAGGGAGGTGTGGAAGGAGGAGGGGAGGGGAGGGAGGGGGGAGGGGAGGGAGGGGGGTAGGGGGGAGGGGGAGGGAGAGGGGGAAGGGGAGGGGGGAGGGAGGGGGACCTCCCCTTTTCCCAGTACTCCTCTTTCCCCGTTGGGCCCGTCCTCGTAGGGTTTCAAGGAAGGGGGAGAGGGATGGAAGGGTGGAGGGAGGGGGGGAGGGATTGGGGAGGGAGGGATGGAGGGAGGGGGGAGTTAGGGGGGAGGGGGGAGGGAGTTGGGGAGGGAGGAGGAGGGGAGGGAGTGGGGATGGAGGTGGGAAGGAGGGGGGATGAAGGGGTTGAGGGGGGAAGGGGGACCTCCCCTTTTCCCAGTACCCCTCTTTCCCCGTTGGGCCCGTCCTCATAGGGTTTCCATTGTAACCGGGAGGGGGGGAGGGAGGGAGGTGTGGAGGGAGGAGGGGAGGGGGAGGGAGGGGGGGAGGGGAGGGGGAAGGGGAGGGGGGAAGGGGGTAGGGGGGAGGGGAGGGAGGGGGATCTCCTCTTTTCCCAGTACCCCTCTTTCCCTGTTGGGCCCGTCCCCATAGGGTTTCCATTGTAACCGGGAGGGGGGGAGGGAGGGTGGAAGGAGGGGGGAGGGGGAGAGGGATGGAAGGGTGGAGGGAGGGGGGAGGGATTGGGGGAGGGTGGGATGGAGGGAAGGAGGGAGGGGGGGAGTTAGGGGCTGAGTGGTGATGGAGGTTGGGATTGAGGGGGGAGAGAGTGGGGATGGAGATGGGAAGGAGGGGGGAGGAAGAGGTTGAGGGGGAAGTGGGACCTCCCCTTTTCCCAGTACCCCTCTTTCCCCCACCACCAAGCCCCCACCGCAAGGACCCCTGTTGTCCCCCTCCCCAGTCCCCATTCTGAGACCCCCCCCCCATTCTCTTGGAATAAAAAAAAATACTTTAAAAAAAAAAAATGCTTTTTAATTGCTTGTTTTGAAACATTCGCGGTTAAGTGCTTTTTAAAAAAACATTCACGGTTAAGTGCTGGTTTTGAAACATTCGCGGCTACTTAGTGCTTCTGTCAGTTGCTTTTCGAAACAATGTTGCAACCATCTCACACAAGCATTGGGAGGATGGGAGGGAGGGAAGGGGAGGGAGGGAGGGAAGGGGAGGGAGGGAGGAGGGAGGTGTGGAGGGAGGAGGGGAGGGAGGGGGGAAGGGGAGGGGGGGAAGGGGGCGGGAGAGGGGACGGAGGGGGGATGGGATGGGGAAGGGGGGAGGGAGGGGGTCCTCCCCTTTTCCCAGTACCCCTCTTTCCCCGTTGGGCCCGTCCTCGTAGGGTTTCCATTGTAACCGGGAGGAGGGGAGGGAGGGAAGGGGGAGGGAGGGAGGTGTGGAGGGTGGAGGGGGAGGGGGGGGAGGGGGGAGGGGAGGGGGGAAGGGGGGGAGGGAAGGGGGGTAGAGGTGGGAAGGAGTGGGGAGGAAGGGGTTGAGGGGGAAGGGGGGGGAGGGAGGGAATAGGGGCCCCATGCTGATCTGTGTATGTTAAGTGACTCGCACAACTTTAAAAAACTGGCAGTTGCTTTTCGCAACAATGTTGCAACATCTCACACAAGCATTGTGACGTCACAAGCTGAAGACCTTGAAAAAAAAGGTCAGAAAAAAAATCATGTAAATTTAAAGTAGTAAACACCCAATAGCAGCTGCTTGTCCATCGCGAGCTGATCTCTCATTGGTGCACGGGTGCCATTGTGACATCACGCGCTGAAGCCCCTTCAAGAAAAGGGTTAGAAATGAAAATTTAAACTTTAATATCTCTCTAGCTTTAAAAAGGTAGCTTCAATTTGAACGAAAGTACTTACAATAGTTGCCCAGGTTAATGGTGAATATGGCGGTACAAAAATCGTAGCGCTTTGGTGTAACTTCAGGGAGGAGTAGGGTTTGTAAGTTATGGACAGAAACTCTTCGGAATCTTCCGTACATACACATATACATCCGGAATGTTGGACCGCAGAGTTTTAGTAGTATACTAGACCGAGTGGGCCCGTTGGGCCCGTCCTCATAGGGTTTCCATTGTAACCGGGAGGGGAGGAAAGGGGGAGGGTTGGGGGAGGGAAGGGGGAGGGAGGAGGGGAGGGGAGGGGGGGAGGGGAGGGGGGAGGGAGAGGGGAGGGAGGGGGTAGGGGGGAGGGAGGGGGAGAGGGGGGGATGGGAGGGGGAGGGGAGGGGGGAAGGGAGGAGGGAAAGGGGGGAGGGAGAGGGGAGGGAGGTGGGTAGGGGGGAGGGAGGGGGACCTCCCCTTTTCCCAGTACCCCTCTTTCCCCGTTGGGCCCGTCCTCGTAGGGTTTCCATTGTAACCGGGAGGAGGGGAGGGCGGGAAGGGGGAGGGAGGGAGGAGGGAGGTGTGGAGGGAGGAGGGGAGGGGAGGGAGGGGGGAGGGGAGGGAGGGGGGTAGGGGGGAGGGGAAGGGGGGAGGGAGGGGGACCTCCCCTTTTCCCAGTACTCCTCTTTCCCCGTTGGGCCGGTCCTCGTAGGGTTTCAATTGTAACCGGGAGGGGGGGAGGGAGGGTGGAAGGAGGGGGGAGAGGGATGGAAGGGTGGAGGGAGGGGGGGAGGGATTGGGGAGGGAGGGAAGGAGGGAGGGGGGAGTTAGGGGGGAGGGGGGAGGGAGTTGGGGAGGGAGGGGGAGGAGGGGGGGAGGGAGTGGGGATGGAGGTGGGAAGGAGGGGGGATGAAGGGGTTGAGGGGGGAAGGGGACCTCCCCTTTTCCCAGTACCCCTCTTTCCCCGTTGGGCCCGTCCTCATAGGGTTTCCATTGTAACCGGGAGGGGGGAGGGAGGGAGGTGTGGAGGGAGGAGGGGAGGGGGAGGGAGGGGGGAGGGGAGGGGGGAAGGGGAGGGGGGAAGGGGGGAGGGAGTAGGGGGGAGGGGAGGGAGGGGGATCTCCCCTTTTCCCAGTACCCCTCTTTCCCCGTTGGGCCCGTCCCCGTAGGGTTTCCATTGTAACCGGGAAACACTTGCCCCGGTGGCCCACGAGCATAGGGGCCCAATGCTGATCTGTGTATGTTAAGTGACTTGCAATTAAAAAAAATACTTTAAAAAAAGATAAGTGCTTTTTAAGTGCTTGTTTTGAAACATTCGCGGTCACATAGTGCTTCTCACTGCGATCTGTTAGTGGTGCTTTTCGAAACAATGTAGCACCCATCTCAAACAAGCATTGGGAGGATGGGAGGGAGGGAAGGGGAGGGAGGGAGGAGAGAGGTGTGGAGGGATGGGGGAAGGGGAGGGGGGAACGGGGGGAAGGGGGAGGGAGAGGAGAGGGAGGGGGGATGGGATGGGGGAAGGGGGGAGGGAGGGGGACCTCCCCTTTTCCCAGTACCCCTCTTTCCCCGTTGGGCCCGTCCTCGTAGGGTTTCCATTGTAACCGGGAGGAGGGGAGGGAGGGAGGAGGGAGGTGTGGAGGGAGGAGGGGAGGGGGAAGGGGGAGGGAGAGGGTTAGGGGGGAGGGGGAGGGGAGGGGAGGGAGGGGGACCTCCCCTTTTCCCAGTACCCCTCTTTCCCCGTTGGGTCCGTCCCCGTAGGGTTTCCTTTGTAACCAGAAGGGGGGAGGGAGGGTGGAAGGAGGGGGGAGGGGGAGAGGGATGGAAGGGTGGAGGGAGGGGGGGAGGGATGGAGGGAAGGAGGGAGGGGGGGGAGTTAGGGGAGGAGGGGTGAGGGAGGTGGGGAGGGAGTTGGGGAGGAGGGGTGGAGGGAGTGGGGATGGAGGTGGGAAGGAGTGGGGAGGAAGGGGTTGAGGGGGGAAGGGGGGGGAGGGAGGGAATAGGGGCCCCATGCTGATCTGTGTATGTTAAGTGACTTGCACAACTTTAAAAAACTGGCAGTTGCCTTTCGCAACAATGTTGCAACAATCTCACACAAGCATTGTGACGTCACAAGCTGAAGATGTAAATTTAAAACCGAGCTGATCTCTCATTGGTGCACGGGTGCCATTGTGACATCACGCGCTGAAGCCCCTTCAAGAAAAGGGTTAGAAATGAAAATTAAACTTTAATATCTCTCTAGCTTTAAAAAGGTAGCTTCAATTTGAACGAAAGTACTTACAATAGTTGCCCATGTTAATGGTGAATATGGCGGTACAAAAATCGTAGCGCTTTGGTGTACCGTCAGGGAGGAGTAGGGTTTGTAAGTTATGGACAGAAACTCTTCGGAATCTTTGCGTACATACACATATACATACGGAATGTTGGACCGCAGAGTTTTAGTAGTATACTAGACCGAGTGGGCCCGTTGGGCCCGTCCTCGTAGGGTTTCCATTGTAACCGGGAGGGGAGGAAAGGGGGAGGGTTGGGGGAGGGAA
The DNA here is from genome assembly GCF_053455715.1 of Rhinoraja longicauda. Classification (NCBI taxonomy): domain Eukaryota; kingdom Metazoa; phylum Chordata; class Chondrichthyes; order Rajiformes; family Arhynchobatidae; genus Rhinoraja; species Rhinoraja longicauda. Next base: position 121,012 of record NW_027601510.1, on the reverse strand, counting down.
GGGGGAGGGAGGAGGGGAGGGGAGGGGGGGAGGGGAGGGGGGAGGGAGAGGGGAGGGAGGGGGTAGGGGGGAGGGAGGGGGAGAGGGGGGGATGGGAGGGGGAGGGGAGGGGGGAAGGGAGGAGGGAAAGGGGGGAGGGAGAGGGGAGGGAGGTGGGTAGGGGGGAGGGAGGGGGACCTCCCCTTTTCCCAGTACCCCTCTTTCCCCGTTGGGCCCGTCCTCGTAGGGTTTCCATTGTAACCGGGAGGAGGGGAGGGCGGGAAGGGGGAGGGAGGGAGGAGGGAGGTGTGGAGGGAGGAGGGGAGGGGAGGGAGGGGGGAGGGGAGGGAGGGGGGTAGGGGGGAGGGGAAGGGGGGAGGGAGGGGGACCTCCCCTTTTCCCAGTACTCCTCTTTCCCCGTTGGGCCGGTCCTCGTAGGGTTTCAATTGTAACCGGGAGGGGGGGAGGGAGGGTGGAAGGAGGGGGGAGAGGGATGGAAGGGTGGAGGGAGGGGGGGGAGGGATTGGGGAGGGAGGGAAGGAGGGAGGGGGGAGTTAGGGGGGAGGGGGGAGGGAGTTGGGGAGGGAGGGGGAGGAGGGGGGGAGGGAGTGGGGATGGAGGTGGGAAGGAGGGGGGATGAAGGGGTTGAGGGGGGAAGGGGGACCTCCCCTTTTCCCAGTACCCCTCTTTCCCCGTTGGGCCCGTCCTCATAGGGTTTCCATTGTAACCGGGAGGGGGGAGGGAGGGAGGTGTGGAGGGAGGAGGGGAGGGGGAGGGAGGGGGGAGGGGAGGGGGGAAGGGGAGGGGGGAAGGGGGGAGGGAGTAGGGGGGAGGGGAGGGAGGGGGATCTCCCCTTTTCCCAGTACCCCTCTTTCCCCGTTGGGCCCGTCCCCGTAGGGTTTCCATTGTAACCGGGAAACACTTGCCCCGGTGGCCCACGAGCATAGGGGCCCAATGCTGATCTGTGTATGTTAAGTGACTTGCAATTAAAAAAAATACTTTAAAAAAAGATAAGTGCTTTTTAAGTGCTTGTTTTGAAACATTCGCGGTCACATAGTGCTTCTCACTGCGATCTGTTAGTGGTGCTTTTCGAAACAATGTAGCACCCATCTCAAACAAGCATTGGGAGGATGGGAGGGAGGGAAGGGGAGGGAGGGAGGAGAGAGGTGTGGAGGGATGGGGGAAGGGGAGGGGGGAACGGGGGGAAGGGGGAGGGAGAGGAGAGGGAGGGGGGATGGGATGGGGGAAGGGGGGAGGGAGGGGGACCTCCCCTTTTCCCAGTACCCCTCTTTCCCCGTTGGGCCCGTCCTCGTAGGGTTTCCATTGTAACCGGGAGGAGGGGAGGGAGGGAGGAGGGAGGTGTGGAGGGAGGAGGGGAGGGGGAAGGGGGAGGGAGAGGGTTAGGGGGGAGGGGGAGGGGAGGGGAGGGAGGGGGACCTCCCCTTTTCCCAGTACCCCTCTTTCCCCGTTGGGCCCGTCCCCGTAGGGTTTCCTTTGTAACCAGAAGGGGGGAGGGAGGGTGGAAGGAGGGGGGAGGGGGAGAGGGATGGAAGGGTGGAGGGAGGGGGGGAGGGATGGAGGGAAGGAGGGAGGGGGGGGAGTTAGGGGAGGAGGGGTGAGGGAGGTGGGGAGGGAGTTGGGGAGGAGGGGTGGAGGGAGTGGGGATGGAGGTGGGAAGGAGTGGGGAGGAAGGGGTTGAGGGGGGAAGGGGGGGGAGGGAGGGAATAGGGGCCCCATGCTGATCTGTGTATGTTAAGTGACTTGCACAACTTTAAAAAACTGGCAGTTGCCTTTCGCAACAATGTTGCAACAATCTCACACAAGCATTGTGACGTCACAAGCTGAAGATGTAAATTTAAAACCGAGCTGATCTCTCATTGGTGCACGGGTGCCATTGTGACATCACGCGCTGAAGCCCCTTCAAGAAAAGGGTTAGAAATGAAAATGAAACTTTAATATCTCTCTAGCTTTAAAAAGGCAGCTTCAATTTGAACGAAAGTACTTACAATAGTTGCCCATGTTAATGGTGAATATGGCGGTACAAAAATCGTAGCGCTTTGGTGTACCGTCAGGGAGGAGTAGGGTTTGTAAGTTATGGACAGAAACTCTTCGGAATCTTTGCGTACATACACATATACATACGGAATGTTGGACCGCAGAGTTTTAGTAGTATACTAGACCGAGTGGGCCCGTTGGGCCCGTCCTCGTAGGGTTTCCATTGTAACCGGGAGGGGATGAAAGGGGGAGGGTTGGGGGAGGGAAGGGGGAGGGAGGAGGGGAGGGAGGGGGGAGGGGAGGGGGGAGGGAGAGGGGGAGGGAGGGGGTTAGGGGGAGGGAGGGGGGAGAGGGGGGGATGGGAGGGGGGAGGGGAGGGAAGGGAGGAGGGAAGGGGGGAGGGAGAGGGGAGGGAGGTGGGTAGGGGGGAGGGAGGGAGGGGGACCTCCCCTTTTCCCAGTACCCCTCTTTCCCCGTTGGGCCCGTCCTCGTAGGGTTTCCATTGTAACCGGGAGGAGGGGAGGGCGGGAAGGGGGAGGGAGGGAGGAGGGAGGTGTGGAAGGAGGAGGGGAGGGGAGGGAGGGGGGAGGGTAGGGAGGGGGGTAGGGGGGAGGGAGAGGGGGGAGGGGGAAGGGGGGAGGGAGGGGGACCTCCCCTTTTCCCAGTACTCCTCTTTCCCCGTTGGGCCCGTCCTCGTAGGGTTTCAAGGAGGGGGGAGAGGGATGGAAGGGTGGAGGGAGGGGGGGGAGGGATTGGGGAGGGAGGGATGGAGGGAAGGAGGGAGGGGGGAGTTAGGGGGGAGGGGGGAGGGGGGAGGGAGTTGGGGAGGGAGGGGGAGGAGGGGGGGAGGGAGTGGGGATGGAGGTGGGAAGGAGGGCGGATGAAGGGGTTGAGGGGGGAAGGGGGACCTCCCCTTTTCCCAGTACCCCTCTTTCCCCGTTGGGCCCGTCCTCATAGGGTTTCCATTGTAACCGGGAGGGGGGGAGGGAGGGAGGAGGGAGGTGTGGAGGGAGGAGGGGAGGGGGAGGGAGGGGGGGAGGGGAGGGGGGAAGGGGAGGGGGGAAGGGGGTAGGGGGGAGGGGAGGGAGGGGGATCTCCCCTTTTCCCAGTACCCCTCTTTCCCCGTTGGGCCCGTCCTCATAGGGTTTCCATTGTAACCGGGAGGGGGGGAGGGAGGGAGGAGGGAGGTGTGGAGGGAGATGGGGAGGGGGAGGGAGGGGGGGAGGGGAGGGGGGAAGGGGAGGGGGGAAGGGGGTAGGGGGGAGGGGAGGGAGGGGAGGGAGGGGGATCTCCTCTTTTCCCAGTACCCCTCTTTCCCCGTTGGGCCCGTCCCCGTAGGGTTTCCATTGTAACCGGGAGGGGGGGAGGGAGGGTGGAAGGAGGGGGGAGGGGGAGAGGGATGGAAGGGTGGAGGGAGGGATTGGGGGAGGGTGGGATGGAGGGAAGGAGGGAGGGGGGAGTTAGGGGCTGAGTGGTGATGGAGGTTGGGATTGAGGGGGGAGAGAGTGGGGATGGAGGTGGGAAGGAGGGGGGAGGAAGAGGTTGAGGGGGAAGTGGGACCTCCCCTTTTCCCAGTACCCCTCTTTCCCCCACCACCAAGCCCCCACCGCAACGACCCCTGTTGTCCCCCTCCCCAGTCCCCATTCTCAGACCCCCCCCCCATTCTCTTGGAATAAAAAAAAATACTTTAAAAAAAATAAGTGCTTTTTAATTGCTTGTTTTGAAACATTCGCGGTTAAGTGCTCTTTAAAAAAACATTCGCGGTTAAGTGCTGGTTTTGAAACATTCGCGGCTACTTAGTGCTTCTGTCAGTTGCTTTTCGAAACAATGTTGCAACCATCTCACACAAGCATTGGGAGGATGGGAGGGAAGGGGAGGGAGGGAGGAGGGAGGTGTGGAGGGAGGAGGGGAGGGAGGGGGGAAGGGGAGGGGGGGAAGGGGGCGGGAGAGGGGACGGAGGGGGGATGGGATGGGGAAGGGGGGAGGGAGGGGGACCTCCCCTTTTCCCAGTACCCCTCTTTCCCCGTTGGGCCCGTCCTCGTAGGGTTTCCATTGTAACCGGGAGGAGGGGAGGGAGGGAAGGGGGAGGGAGGGAGGAGGGAGGTGTGGAGGGAGGGGAGGGGGAGGGAGGGGGAGGGGAGGGGGAAGGGGGTGAGGGGGAGGGAGAGGGGGAGGGAGGGGGGAGGGAGGGGGGAAGGGGGGTGAGGGGGGAGGGAGAGGGGTAGGGGGGGAGGGGAGGGGAAGGGGGGAGGGAGAGGGGTAGGGGAGGGGAAGGGGGGAGGGAGAGGGGTAGGGGGGGAGGGGAGGGGAAGGGGAGGGAGGGGGACCTCCCCTTTTCCCAGTACCCCTCTTTCTCCGTTGGGCCCATCCTCGTAGGGTTTCCATTGTAACCGGGAGGAGGGGAGGGAGGGAAGGGGGAGGGAGGGACGTGTGGAGGGTGGAGGGGGAGGGGGAGGGAGGGGGGAGGGGAGGGGGAAGGGGGGGAGGGAGGGGGGGTGGAGGTGGGAAGGAGTGGGGAGGAAGGGGTTGAGGGGGGAAGGGGGGGGGGGGGAGGTAATAGGGGCCCCATGCTGATCTGTGTATGTTAAGTGACTCGCACAACTTTAAAAAACTGGCAGTTGCTTTTCGCAACAATGTTGCAACATCTCACACAAGCATTGTGACGTCACAAGCTGAAGACCTTGAAAAAAAAGGCCAGAAAAAAAATCATGTAAATTTAAAGTAGTAAACACCCAATAGCAGCCGCTTGTCCATCGCGAGCTGATCTCCCATTGGTGCACGGGTGCCATTGTGACATCACGCGCTGAAGCCCTTTCAAGAAAAGGGTTAGAAATGAGAGATTTTAACTTTAATATCTCTCTAGCTTTAAAAAGGTAGCTTCAATTTGAACGAAAGTACTTACAATAGTTGCCCATGTTAATGGTGAATATGGCGGTACAAAAATCGTAGCGCTTTGGTGTAACTTCAGGGAGGAGTAGGGTTTGTAAGTTATGGACAGAAATCTTCGGAATCTTCCGTATATACATACGGAATCTTCCGTATATACATACGGAATGTTGGACCGCAGAGTTTTAGTATTATATAGATAGATAGACTAGACCGAGTGGGCCCGTTGGGCCCGTCCTCGTAGGGTTTCCATTGTAACCGGGAGGGGAGGAAAGGGGGAGGGTTGGGGGAGGGAAGGGGGAGGGAGGAGGGGAGGGAGGGGGAGGGGAGGGGGAGGGAGAGGGGAGGGAGGGGGGTAGGGGGGAGGGAGGGGGGAGGGAGGGGGGAGAGGGGGGGATGGGAGGGGGGAGGGGAGGGGGGAGGGAGGAGGGAAGGGGGGGAGGGAGAGGGGAGGGAGGTGGGTAGGGGGGAGGGAGGGAGGGGGACCTCCCCTTTTCCCAGTACCCCTCTTTCCCCGTTGGGCCCGTCCTCGTAGGGTTTCCATTGTAACCGGGAGGAGGGGAGGGCGGGAAGGGGGAGGGAGGGAGGAGGGAGGTGTGGAGGGAGGAAGGGAGGGGAGGGAGGGGGGAGGGGGGGAAGGGGAGGGGGGAAGGGGGGAAGGGGGAGGGAGAGGGAGAGGGGAGGGAGGGGGGATGGGATGGGGGAAGGGGGGAGGGAGGGGGACCTCCCCTTTTCCCAGTACTCCTCTTTCCCCGTTGGGCCCGTCCTCGTAGGGTTTCAATTGTAACCGGGAGGGGGGGAGGGAGGGTGGAAGGAGGGGGGAGAGGGATGGAAGGGTGGAGGGAGGGGGGGAGGGATTGGGGAGGGAGGGATGGAGGGAGGGGGGAGTTAGGGGGGAGGGGGGAGGGAGTTGGGGAGGGAGGGGGAGGAGGGGGGGAGGGAGTGGGGATGGAGGTGGGAAGGAGGGGGGATGAAGGTGTTGAGGGGGGAAGGGGGACCTCCCCTTTTCCCAGTACCCCTCTTTCCCCGTTGGGCCCGTCCTCATAGTGTTTCCATTGTAACCGGGAGGGGGGGAGGGAGGTGTGGAGGGAGGAGGGGAGGGGGAGGGAGGGGGGGAGGGGAGGGGGGAAGGGGAGGGGGAAGGGGGGAGGGGGGAGGGGAGGGAGGGGGACCTCCCCTTTTCCCAGTACCCCTCTTTCCCCGTTGGGCCCGTCCCCGTAGGGTTTCTATTGTAACCGGGAGGGGGGAGGGAGGATGGAAGGAGGGGGGAGGGGGAGAGGGATGGAAGGGTGGATTGATTGGGGGAGGGAGGGATGGAGGGAAGGAGGGAGGGGGGGAGTTAGGGGGGAGGTTTGAGGGAGGTGGGGAGGGAGGGGGAGGGAGTTGGGGAGGGAGGGGGAGGAGGGGGGGAGGGAGTGGGGATGGAGGTGGGAAGGAAGGGGTTGAGGGGTGAAGGGGGACCTCCCATTTTCCCAGTACCCCTCTTTCCCCCACCACCAAGCCCCCTCCGCAACGACCCCTGTTGTCCCCCTCCCCAGTCCCCATTCTCAGACCCCCCCCCATTCTCTCTCTCCCCCAGACACACTCCAAGTGCTGTTTCGCAACACTTGCCCCGGTGGCCCACGAGCATAGAGGCCCCATGTTGATCTGTGTATGTTAAGTGACTTGCAATAAAAAAGACTACTTGAAAACAGTGGTTTAAAGTGGTTTAAAGTGCTGTTTTTGCTACATTCGCGGTCATTTAGTGCTTCTCACGACCACGGTCATTTAGTGCTTCTCACTGCGATCTGTTAGTGGTGCTTTTCGAAACAATGTAGCACCCATCTCAAACAAGCATTGGGAGGATGGGAGGGAGGGAAGGGGAGGGAGGGAGGAGAGAGGTGTGGAGGGAGGAGGGGAGGGAGGGGGAAGGGGAGGGGGGAACGGGGGGAAGGGGGAGGGAGAGGGGAGGGAGGGGGGATGGGATGGGGGAAGGGGGGAGGGAGGGGGACCTCCCCTTTTCCCAGTACCCCTCTTTCCCCGTTGGGCCCGTCCTCGTAGGGTTTCCATTGTAACCGGGAGGAGGGGAGGGAGGGAGGGAGGTGTGGAGGGAGAAGGGGAGGGGGGGAGGGGAGGGGGGAAGGGGGAGGGAGAGGGTTAGGGGGGAGGGGGAGGGGGTAAGGGGAGGGAGGGGGACCTCCCCTTTTCCTAGTACCCCTCTTTCCCCGTTGGGCCCGTCCCCGTAGGGTTTCCTTTGTAACCAGAAGGGGGGGAGGGAGGGTGGAAGGAGGGGGGAGGGGGAGAGGGATGGAAGGGTGGAGGGAGGGGGGGAGGGATGGAGGGAAGGAGGGAGGGGGGGGAGTTAGGGGAGGAGGGGTGAGGGAGGTGGGGAGGGAGTTGGGGAGGAGGGGGGGAGGGAGTGGGGATGGAGGTGGGAAGGAGTGGGGAGGAAGGGGTTGAGGGGGGAAGGGGGGGGAGGGAGGGAATAGGGGCCCCATGCTGATCTGTGTATGTTAAGTGACTCGCACAACTTTAAAAAACTGGCAGTTGCTTTTCGCAACAATGTTGCAAACCATCTCACACAAGCATTGTGACGTCACAAGCTGAAGACCTTGAAAAAAAAGGTCAGAAAAAAAATTATGTAAATTTAAAACCGAGCTGATCTCTCATTGGTGCACGGGTGCCATTGTGACATCACGCGCTGAAGCCCCTTCAAGAAAAGGGTTAGAAATGAGAAATTTTAACTTTAATATCTCTCTAGCTTTAAAAAGGTAGCTTCAATTTGAACGAAAGTACTTACAATAGTTGCCCATGTTAATGGTGAATATGGCGGTACAAAAATCGTAGCGCTTTGGTGTACCGTCTGGGAGGAGTAGGGTTTGTAAGTTATGGACAGAAATCTTCGGAATCTTCCGTACAAACATACGGAATCTTCCGTATATACATACGGAATGTTGGACATCTGAGTTTTAGTAGTATACTAGAAAAGAGGGCCCGTTGGGCCCGTCCCCACACCCCCCATTCTCACTCCCCCAGCCCCACTCTTACTCTCCAAGTGTGCCCGTTGGGCCCGGAAAAGAGGGCCCGTTGGGCCCGTCCCCACACCCCCCATTCTCTCCTCCCCCAGCCCCACTCTTACTCTCCAAGTGTGCCCGTTGGGCCCGTCCTCCTGATCTGTGTATGTCAAGTGACCACTATAGCCTTCATTCTTTTTTTTTTTCCCTAATCAGATGTTTGTTTGTTTTTTCCTAATCAGATGTGCAGTACTTTGGTCAACGTGGGTTGTTTTTAAATGTGCTATACAAATAAAACTGACTTGACTTGACTTGACTTGCAATAACAAAAAAGACTTCTTGGAAGCTTTTCGAAACAATGTAGCCGTCACAAGCTGAAAACTAAATCCTTGCTGAAAACTAAATCCTTTTCTGGAAACTTTTGGAAACAAATGTAGCCCCTTGAAGAAAAGGGTTAGAAATGAAAAATTTAAACTTTAATATCTCTCTAGCTTTAAAAAGGTAGCTTCAATTTGAACGAAAGTACTTACAATAGTTGCCCAGGTTAATGGTGAATACGGCGGTACAAAAATCGTAGCGCTTTGGTGTACCGTCTAGGAGGAGTAGGGTTTGTAAGTAATCTTCCGTACATACACATATACATACATACATACGGAATGTTGGACCGCAGAGTTTTAGTATTATATAGATAGATAGACTAGACCGAGTGGGCCCGTTGGGCCCGTCCTCGTAGGGTTTCCATTGTAACTGGGAGGATGGGAGGGAGGGAAGAGGGAGGGAGGGAGGGAGGAGGGAGGTGTGGAGGGAGCAGGGGAGGGGGAGGGAGGGGGGAGGGGAGGGTGGAGTGGAGGGGGGAAGGGGGGGAGGGAGGGGGCCTCCCCTTTTCCCAGTACCCCTCTTTCCCCGTTGGGCCCGTCCCCGTAGGGTTTCCATTGTAACGGGGAGGGGGGAGGGGAGGGAGGGGGTAGGGGGGAGGGGGAGGGAGGGGGAGGGAGAGGGGAGGGGGGAGGGGAGGGGGAAGGGGGGAGGGAGGGGGACCTCCCCTTTTCCCAGTACTCCTCTTTCCCCGTTGGGCCCGCCCTCGTAGGGTTTCCATTGTAACCGGGAGGGGGGGAGGGAGGGAGGAGGGAGGTGTGGAGGGAGGTGTGGAGGGAGGAGGGGAGGGGGAGGGAGGGGGGGAGGGGAGGGGGAGGGGGGAAGAGGGGTAGGGGGGAGGGGAGGGAGGAGGGGAGGGAGGGGGAACTCCCCTTTTCCCAGTACCCCTCTTTCCCCATTGGGCCCGTCCCCGTAGGGTTTCCATTGTAACCGGGAGGGGGGGAGGGAGGGTGGAAGGAGGGGGGAGGGGGAGAGGGGTGGAAGGGTGGAGGGAGGGGGGGAGGGAGTGGGGGAGGGTCGGATGGAGGGAAGGAGGGAGGGGTGAGTTAGGGGCTGAGTGGTGATGGAGGTTGGGATTGAGGGGGGAGAGAGTGGGGATGGAGGTGGGAAGGAGGGGGGAGGAAGAGGTTGAGGGGGAAGTGGGACCTCCCCTTTTCCCAGTACCCCTCTTTCCACCACCACCAAGCCCCCACCGCAACGACCCCTGTTGTCCCCCTACCCAGTCCCCATTCTCAGACCCTCCCCATTCTCTTGTAATAAAAAAAAAGCTTTAAAAAAAAAAGTGCTTTTTAATTGCTTGTTTTGAAACATTCGCGGTTAAGTGCTTTTTTAAAAAACATTCGCGGTTAAGTGCTGGTTTTGAAACATTCGCGGCTACTTAGTGCTTCTGTCAGTTGCTTTTCGAGGGAGGGAGTAGGGAGGTGTGGAGGGGGGAGGGGAGGGGGAGGGAGGGGGGGAGGGGAGGGGGGAAGGGGGGGAGTGAGAGGGGAGGGAAGGGGGTAGGGGGGAGGGAGAGGGAGGGGGGAAGGGGAGGGAGGGGGGAAGGGGAGGGGGAGGGATGGGGGGGAGGGAGAAGGGAGGGAGGGGGGAGTGAGGGGGGAGGGAGGGGAACCTCCCATTTTCCCAGTACCCCTCTTTCCCCATTGGGCCCGTCCTCGTAGGGTTTCCATTGTAACCGGGAGGAGGGGAGGGAGGGTGGAAGGAGGGGGGAGGGATGGAAGGGTGGAGGGAGGGGGGAGGGATTGGGTGAGGGAGGGATGGAGGGAAGGAGGGAGGGGGGAGTTAGAGGGGAGGGAGGGGGGAGGGAGTTGGGGAGGGAGGGGGAGGAGGGAGTGGGGATGGAGGTGGGAAGGAGGGGGGATGAAGGGGTTGAGGGGGAAGGGGGACCTCCCCTTTTCCCAGTACCCCTCTTTCCCCGTTGGGCCCGTCCTCGTAGGGTTTCCATTGTAACCGGGAGGAGGGGAGGGAGGGAAGGGGGAGGGAGGGAGGAGTTAGGGGAGGAGGGGTGAGGGAGGTGGGGAGGGAGTTGGGGAGGAGGGGGGGAGGGAGTGGGGATGGAGGTGGGAAGGAGTGGGGAGGAAGGGGTTGAGGGGGGAAGGGGGGGGAGGGAGGGAATAGGGGCCCCATGCTGATCTGTGTATGTTAAGTGACTGGCACAACTTTAAAAAACTGGCAGTTGCTTTTCGCAACATTGTTGCAACTATCTCACACAAGCATTGTGACGTCACAAGCTGAAGACCTTGAAAAAAAAGGTCAGAAAAAAAATTATGTAAATTTAAAGTAGTAAACACCCAATAGCAGCTGCTTGTCCATCGCGAGCTGATCTCTCATTGGTGCACTGGGGGCCATTGTGACATCACGAGCTGAAGCCCCTTCAAGAAAAGGGTTAGAAATGAGAAATTTCAACTTTAATATCTCTCTAGCTTTAAAAAGGTAGCTTCAATTTGAACGAAAGTACTTACAATAGTTGCCCATGTTAATGGTGAATATGGCGGTACAAAAATCGTAGCGCTTTGGTGTACCGTCTGGGAGGAGTAGGGTTTGTAAGTTATGGACAGAAATCTTCGGAATCTTCCGTACAAACATACGGAATCTTCCGTATATACATACGGAATGTTGGACCGCAGAGTTTTAGTAGTATACTAGACCGAGTGGGCCCGTTGGGCCCGTCCTCGTAGGGTTTCCATTGTAACCGGGAGGGGAGGAAAGGGGGAGGGTTGGGGGAGGGAAGGGGGAGGGAGGAGGGAGGGGAGGGGGGGAGGGGGGAGGGAGAGGGGAGGGAGGGGGGTAGGGGGGAGGGAGGGGGGAATGGGAGGGGGAGGGGGGAAGGGAGGAGGGAAGGGGGGGAGGGAGAGGGGAGGGGGGAGGGAGGGAGGGGGACCTCCCCTTTTCCCAGTACCCCTCTTTCCCCGTTGGGCCCGTCCTCGTAGGGTTTCCATTGTAACCGGGAGGGGAGGGCGGGAAGGGGGAGGGAGGGAGGAGGGAGGTGTGGAGGGAGGAGGGGAGGGGAGGGAGGGGGGAGGGGAGGGAGGGGGGTAGGGGGGAGGGGGAGGGAGAGGGGAGGGGGGAGGGGAGGGGGAAGGGGGGAGGGAGGGGACCTCCCCTTTTCCCAGTACTCCTCTTTCCCCGTTGGGCCCGTCCTCGTAGGGTTTCAATTGTAACCGGGAGGGGGGAGGGAGGGTGGAAGGAGGGGGGAGAGGGATGGAAGGGTGGAGGGAGGGGGGGAGGGATTGGGGAGGGAGGGAAGGAGGGAGGGGGGAGTTAGGGGGGAGGGGGGAGGGAGTTGGGGAGGGAGGGGGAGGAGGGGGGGAGGGAGTGGGGATGGAGGTGGGAAGGAGGGGGGATGAAGGGGTTGAGGGGGAAGGGGGACCTCCCCTTTTCCCAGTACCCCTCTTTCCCCGTTGGGCCTGTCCTCATAGGGTTTCCATTGTAACCGGGAGGGGGGGGGGAGGGAGGAGGGAGGTGTGAAGGGAGGAGGGGAGGGGGAGGGAGGGGGGAGGGGAGGGGGAAGGGGAGGGGGGAAGGGGGTAGGGGGAGGGGAGGGAGGGGGATCTCCCCTTTTCCCAGTACCCCTCTTTCCCCGTTGGGCTCGTCCCCGTAGGGTTTCCATTGTAACCGGGAGGGGGGGAGGGAGGGTGGAAGGAGGTGGGAGGGGGAGAGGGATGGAAGGGTGGAGGGAGGGGGCAGGGAGTGGGGGAGGGTGGGATGGAGGGAAGGAGGGAGGGGGGGAGTTAGGGGCTGTGTGATGATGGAGGTTGGGATTGAGGGGGGAGGGAGGGGGGGAGCGAGTGGGGATGGAGGTGGGAAGGAGGGGGGAGGAAGGGGTTGAGGGGGGAAGTGGAACCTCCCCTTTTCCCAGTACCCCTCTTTCCCCCACCACCAAGCCCCCTCCGCAACGACCCCTGTTGTCCCCCTCCCCAGTCCCCATTCTCAGACCCCCCCCATTCTCTCTCTCCCCCAGACACACTCTCAGTGCTTTTTTCGAAACACTTGCCCCGGTGGCCCACGAGCATAGGGGCCCAATGCTGATTTCTGTATGTTAAGTGACTTGCAATAAAAAAAAATACTTTAAAAAAAGATAAGTGCTTTTTAAGTGCTTGTTTTGAAACATTCGCGGTCACATAGTGCTTCTCACTGCGATCTGTTAGTGGTGCTTTTCGAAACAATGTAGCACCCATCTCAAACAAGCATTGGGAGGATGGGAGGGAGGGAAGGGGAGGGAGGGAGGAGAGAGGTGTGGAGGGAGGGGGGAAGGGGAGGGGGGAACGGGGGAAGGGGGAGGGAGAGGGGAGGGAGGGGGGATGGGATGGGGGAAGGGGGAGGGAGGGGGACCTCCCCTTTTCCCAGTACCCCTCTTTCCCCGTTGGGCCCGTCCTCGTAGGGTTTCCATTGTAACCGGGAGGAGGGGAGGGAGGGAGGAGGGAGGTGTGGAGGGAGGAGGGGAGGGGGGGAGGGGAGGGGGGAAGGGGGAGGGAGAGGGTTAGGGGGGAGGGGGAGGGGGGAAGGGGAGGGAGGGGGACCTCCCCTTTTCCCAGTACCCCTCTTTCCCCGTTGGGCCCGTCCCCGTAGGGTTTCCTTTGTAACCAGAAGGGGGGGAGGGAGGGTGGAAGGAGGGGGGAGGGGGAGAGGGATGGAAGGGTGGAGGGAGGGGGGGGAGGATGGAGGGAAGGAGGGAGGGGGGGGAGTTAGGGGAGGAGGGGTGAGGGAGGTGGGGAGGGAGTTGGGGAGGAGGGGGGAGGGAGTGGGGATGGAGGTGGGAAGGAGTGGGGAGGAAGGGGTTGAGGGGGGAAGGGGGGGAGGGAGGGAATAGGGGCCCCATGCTGACCTGTGTATGTTAAGTGACTTGCACAACTTTAAAAAACTGGCAGTTGCTTTTCGCAACAATGTTGCAACAATCTCACACAAGCATTGTGACGTCACAAGCTGAAGATGTAAATTTAAAACCGAGCTGATCTCTCATTGGTGCACGGGTGCCATTGTGACATCACGCGCTGAAGCCCCTTCAAGAAAAGGGTTAGAAATGAAAATTTAAACTTTAATATCTCTCTAGCTTTAAAAAGGTAGCTTCAATTTGAACGAAAGTACTTACAATAGTTGCCCACGTTAATGGTGAATATGGCGGTACAAAAATCGTAGCGCTTTGGTGTAACTTCAGGGAGGAGTAGGGTTTGTAAGTTATGGACAGAAATTCTTCGGAATCTTCCGTACATACACATATACATACATACATACGGAATGTTGGACCGCAGAGTTTTAGTAGTATATAGACTAGACCGAGTGGGCCCGTTGGGCCCGTCCTCGTAGGGTTTCCATTGTAACCGGGAGGATGGGAGGGAGGGAAGTGGGAGGGAGGGGGGGAGGGGAGGGTGGAGTGGAGGGGGGAGGGGAGGGGGAAGGAGGGGAGGGGGATGGGGAGGGAGAGGGGAGGGAGGGGGGTGGGGGGAGGGTCTATTTTACTTTAAAATAAACAGCGTTCTTTGTTGAAAAGGAAATAAACTTATCTATAGAGCATCAGCTTTTTTAAAATAAATAAAATCAAACTTAATGAAAATCACATTCCTCATTTTAAATAAATGTCTTTGTTATAAATGAAATCAAACAGCGGGAGAGGCGACGGCGACTACACCTCCCGGCGGTCAGCGCTGCTGGGACGGGAGGGAGGGAGGGATGAGGGAGGGAGGAGAGTGGGGAGGGAGGGGTACCTCCCCTTTTCCCAGTACTCTTCTTTCCCAAACCACCAAGCCCCCTGTTGTCCCCCTCCCCAGTCCCCATTCTCAGACCCCCCCATTCTCTCTCCCCCAGATACACTCTTACTCTCCCCCCCCCTTTCCCCAGCACACCCCTTTCCCCGTTGGGCCCGTCCTCGTAGGGTTTCCATTGTAACCGTGAGGCAGGGAGGGAGGGGGGAGGGAGGGAAGAGGGAGGTGTGGAGGGAGGAGGGGAGGGGGAGGGAGGGGGAGGGGGGAAGGGGGGGAGGTGGAGGGAGGGGGGAGGGAGAGGGGGAGGGGTGGGGGGAAGGGGTGAGGGTGGAAGGGGGAGGGAGGGGGACCTCCCCTTTTCCCAGTACCCCTCTTTCCCCGTTGTGCCCGTCCTCGTAAGGTTTCCATTGTAACCGGGAGGGGAGTGGGGGGGAGGGAAGGGAGGAGGGAGGTGTGGAGGGGGGAGGGGAGGGGGAGGGGGGAAGGGGCAAGGGGGAGGGAGAGGGGAGGGAGGGGGTAGGGAGGGGGGGAGGGAGGGGGACCACCCGTTTTCCCAGTACCCCTCTTTCCCCGTTGGGCCCGTCGTCGTAGGGTTTCCATTGTAACCGGGAGGAGGGGAGGTAGGGAAGGGGGAGGGAGGGAGGAGGGAGGTGTGGAGGGAGGAGGGGAGGGGGAGGGAGGAGGGGAGGGGGAGGGAGGGGGAAGGGGGAGGAGGGAGAGGGGAGGGAGGGGGGTAGGGGGGAGGGAGGAGGGAGGTGTGGAGGGAGGAGGGGAGGGGGAGGGAGGGGGAGGGGAGGGGGGAGGGAGAGGGGGAGGGGGAGGGAGGGAGCGTGTAAGGGGGAGGGAGGGGGACCTCCCCTTTTCCCAGTACCCCTCTTTCCCCGTTGGGCCCGTCCTCGTAGGGTTTCCATTGTAACCGGGAGGAGGGGAGGGAGGGAAGGGGAGGGAGGGAGGAGGGAGGTGTGGAGGGAGGAGGGGAGGGGAGGGAGGGGGTAGGGGGGAGGGGGAGGGAGGGGGGAGGGGAGGGGGAAGGGGGAAGGGAGGGGGACCTCCCCTTTTCCCAGTACCCCTCTTTCCCCGATGGGCCCGTCCTCGTAGGGTTTCAATTGTAACCGGGAGGGGGGAGGGAGGGTGGAAGGAGGGGGGAGAGGGATGGAAGGGTGGAGGGAGGGGGGAGGGATTGGGGAGGGAGGGATGGAGGGAAGGAGGGAGGGGGGGAGTTAGGGGGAGGGGGAGGGGGGAGGGAGTTGGGGAGGGAGGGGGAGGAGGGGGGAGGGAGTGCGGATGGAGGTGGGAAGGAAGGGGTTGAGGGGGGAAGGGGGACCTCCCCTTTTCCCAGTACCCCTCTTTCCCCGTTGGGCCCGTCCCCGTAGGGTTTCCATTGTAACCGGGAGGGGGGAGGGAGGGTGGAAGGAGGGGGGAGGGGGAGAGGGATGGAAGGGTGGAGGGAGTTGGGAGGGAGTGGGGGAGGGTGGGATGGAGGGAAGGAGGGAGGGGGGGAGTTAGGGGCTGAGTGGTGATGGAGGTTGGGATTGAGGGGGAGGGAGGGGGGGAGGGAGTGGGGATGGAGGTGGGAAGGAGGGGGGAGGAAGGGGTTGAGAGGTGAAGTGGGACCTCCCCTTTTCCCAGTACCCCTCTTTCCCCGTTGGGCCCGTCCTCGTAGGGTTTCCATTGTAACCGGGAGGAGGGGAGGGAGGGAGGAGGGAGGTGTGGAGGGAGGAGGGGAGGGGGGGAGGGGAGGGGGAGGGTTAGGGGGGAGGGGGAGGGGGGAGGGGAGGGAGGAGGGGAGGGAGGGGGACCTCCCCTTTTCCCAGTACCCCTCTTTCCCCGTTGGGCCCATCCCCGTAGGGTTTCCTTTGTAACCAGAAGGGGGGAGGGAGGGTGGAAGGAGGGGGGAGGGGGAGAGGGATGGAAGGGTGGAGGGAGGGGGGGAGGGATGGAGGGAAGGAGGGAGGGGGGGGAGTTAGGGGAGGAGGGGTGAGGGAGGTGGGGAGGGAGTTGGGGAGGAGGGGGGGAGGGAGTGGGGATGGAGGTGGGAAGGAGTGGGGAGGAAGGGGTTGAGGGGGGAAGGGGGGGGAGGGAGGGAATAGGGGCCCCATGCTGATCTGTGTATGTTAAGTGACTCGCACAACTTTAAAAAACTGGCAGTTGCCTTTCGCAACAATGTTGCAACAATCTCACACAAGCATTGTGACGTCACAAGCTGAAGATGTAAATTTAAAACCGAGCTGATCTCTCATTGGTGCACGGGTGCCATTGTGACATCACGCGCTGAAGCCCCTTCAAGAAAAGGGTTAGAAATGAAAATTAAACTTTAATATCTCTCTAGCTTTAAAAAGGTAGCTTCAATTTGAACGAAAGTACTTACAATAGTTGCCCATGTTAATGGTGAATATGGCGGTACAAAAATCGTAGCGCTTTGGTGTACCGTCAGGGAGGAGTAGGGTTTGTAAGTTATGGACAGAAACTCTTCGGAATCTTTGCGTACATACACATATACATACGGAATGTTGGACCGCAGAGTTTTAGTAGTATACTAGACCGAGTGGGCCCGTTGGGCCCGTCCTCGTAGGGTTTCCATTGTAACTGGGAGGATGGGAGGGAGGGAAGAGGGAAGAGGGAGGGAGGGAGGAGGGAGGTGTGGAGGGAGCAGGGGAGAGGGAGGGGGGGAGGGGAGGGTGGAGTGGAGGGAGAAGGGGGGGAGGGAGGGGGACCTCCCCTTTTCCCAGTACCCCTCTTTCCTCGTTGGGCCTGTCCCCGTAGGGTTTCCATTGTAACCGGGAGGGGGGGAGGAAGGGTGGAAGGAGGGGGGAGGGGGAGGGGGAGAGGGATGGAAGGGTGGAGGGAGGGGGGTGGGAGTGGGGGAGGGAGGGATGGAGGGAAGGAGGGAGGGGGGGAGTTAGGGGGGAGGGTTGAGGGAGGTGGAGAGGGATGGGGAGGGAGGGGGAGGAGGGGGGAGGGAGTGGGGATGGAGATGGGAAGGAGGGGGAGGAAGGGGTTGAGGGGTGAAGGGGACCTCCCCTTTTCCCAGTACCCCTCTTTCCCCGTTGGTCCCGTCCCCGTAGGGTTTCCATTGTAACCGTGAGGGGGGAGGGAGGGTGGAAGGAGGGGGAGAGGGGTGGAGGGAGGGGGGAGGGATTGGTGGATGGAGGGATTGTGGGAATGAGGGATGGGGGAGTTAGGTGGGGAGTGTTGAGGGATGGGGGAGGGAGTTTTGGAGGGAGGGGGTGGAGGGGAGGGGGAAGGGAGGGAGAGGGGGAGGGGGGAGGGGGGAAGGGGAGGGAGGGGGACCTCCCCTTTTCCCAGTACCCCTCTTTCCCCGTTGGGCCCGTCTCCGTAGAGTTTCCATTGTAACCGGGAGGGGGGGAGGGAGGGTGGAAGGAGGGGGGAGGGGGAGAGGGATGGAAGGGTGGAGGGAGGGGGGAGGGAGTGGGGGAGTGTGGGATGGAGGGAAGGAGGGAGGGGGGGAGTTAGGGGCTGAGTGGTGATGGAGGTTGGAATTGAGGGGGGAGGGAGGGGGGGAGGGAGTGGGGATGGAGGTGGGAAGGAGGGGGGAGGAAGGGGTTGAGGGGGGAAGTGGGACCTCCCCTTTTCCCAGTATCCCTCTTTCCCCCACCACCAAGCCCCCTCCGCAACGACCCCTGTTGTCCCCCTCCCCAGACCCCATTCTCAGACCCCCCCCCCATTCTCTCTCTCCCCCAGACACACTCTCAGTGCTTTTTTCGAAACACTTGCCCCGGTGGCCCACGAGCATAGGGGCCCAATGCTGATCTGTGTATGTTAAGTGACTTGCAATTAAAAAAAAAACTTTAAAAAAAGATAAGTGCTTTTTAAGTGCCTGTTTTGAAACATTCACGGTCACATAGTGCTTCTCACTGCGATCTGTTAGTGGTGCTTTTCGAAACAATGTAGCACCCATCTCAAACAAGCATTGGGAGGATGGGAGGGAGGGAAGGGGAGGGAGGGAGGAGAGAGGTGTGGAGGGAGGGGGGAAGGGGAGGGGGAACGGGGGGAAGGGGGAGGGAGAGGGGAGGGAGGGGGGATGGGATGGGGGAAGGGGGGAGGGAGGGGGACCTCCCCTTTTCCCAGTACCCCTCTTTCCCCGTTGGGCCCGTCCTCGTAGGGTTTCCATTGTAACCGGGAGGAGGGGAGGGAGGGAGGAGGGAGGTGTGGAGGTAGGAGGGGAGGGGGGAGGGGAGGGGGGAAGGGGGAGGGAGAGGGTTAGGGGGGAGGGGGAGGGGGGAGGGGAGGGGGGAAGGGGAGGGAGGGGGACCTCCCCTTTTCCCAGTACCCCTCTTTCCCCGTTGGGCCCGTCCCCGTAGGGTTTCCTTTGTAACCAGAAGGGGGGGAGGGAGGGTGGAAGGAGGGGGGAGGGGGAGAGGGATGGAAGGGTGGAGGGAGGGGGGGAGGATGGAGGGAAGGAGGGAGGGGGGAGTTAGGGGAGGAGGGGTGAGGGAGGTGGGGAGGGAGTTTGGGAGGAGGGGGGGAGGGAGTGGGGATGGAGGTGGGAAGGAGTGGGGAGGAAGGGGTTGAGGGGGGAAGGGAGGGAATAGGGGCCCCATGCTGATCTGTGTATGTTAAGTGACTTGCACAACTTTAAAAAACTGGCAGTTGCTTTTCGCAACAATGTTGCAACAATCTCACACAAGCATTGTGACGTCACAAGCTGAAGATGTAAATTTAAAACCGAGCTGATCTCTCATTGGTGCACGGGTGCCATTGTGACATCACGCACTGAAGCCCCTTCAAGAAAAGGGTTAGAAATGAAAATTTATACTTTAATATCTCTCTAGCTTTAAAAAGGTAGCTTCAATTTGAACGAAAGTACTTACAATAGTTGCCCATGTTAATGGTGAATACGGCGGTACAAAAATCGTAGCGCTTTGGTGTACCGTCTGGGAGGAGTAGGGTTTGGACCCTTCAAGAAAAGTGTTAGAAATGAAAATTTAAACTTTAATATCTCTCTAGCTTTAAAAAGGTAGCTTCAATTTGAACGAAAGTACTTACAATAGTTGCCCATGTCAATGGTGAATACGGCGGTACAAAAATCGTAGCGCTTTGGTGTACCGTCTGGGAGGAGCAGGGTTTGTAAGTTATGGACAGAAATCTTCGGAATCTTCCGTATATACATACGGAATCTTCCGTATATACATACGGAATGTTGGACCGCAGAGTTTTAGTAGTATACTAGACCGAGTGGGCCCGTTGGGCCCGTCCTCGTAGGGTTTCCATTGTAACCGGGAGGGGAGGAAAGGGGGAGGGTTGGGGGAGGGAAGGGGGAGGGAGGAGGGGAGGGAGGGGAGGGGGGAGGGGGGAAGGGGGGAGGGAGAGGGGAGGGAGGGGGGTAGGGGGGAGGGAGGGGGGAGAGGGGGGGATGGGAGGGGGGAGGGGGGAAGGGAGGAGGGAAGGGGGGAGGGAGAGGGGAGGGAGGTGGGTAGGGGGGAGGGAGGGAGGGGGACCTCCCCTTTTCCCAGTACCCCTCTTTCCCCGTTGGGCCCGTCCTCGTAGGGTTTCCATTGTAACCGGGAGGACGGGAGGGCGGGAAGGGGGAGGGAGGGAGGAGGGAGGTGTGGAGGGAGGAGGGGAGGGGAGGGAGGGGGGAGGGGAGGGAGGGGGGTAGGGGGGAGGGGGAGGGAGAGGGGAGGGGGGAGGGGAGCGGGAAGGGGGGAGGGAGGGGGACCTCCCCTTTTCCCAGTACTCCTCTTTCCCCGTTGGGCCCGTCCTCGTAGGGTTTCCATTGTAACCGGGAGGGGGGAGGGAGGGAGGAGGGAGGTGTGGAGGGAGGAGGGGAGGGTGAGGGAGGGGAGGGGGAGGGGGGAAGAGGGGTAGGGGGGAGGGGAGGGAGGAGGGGAGGGAGGGGGAACTCCCCTTTTCCCAGTACCCCTCTTTCACCGTTGGGCCCGTCCCCGTAGGGTTTCCATTGTAACCGGGAGGGGGGGAGGGAGGGTGGAAGGAGGGGGAGAGGGGTGGAAGGGTGGAGGGAGGGGGGGAGGGAGTGGGGGAGGGTCGGATGGAGGGAAGGAGGGAGGGGTGAGTTAGGGGCTGAGTGGTGATGGAGGTTGGGATTGAGGGGGGAGAGAGTCGGGATGGAGGTGGGAAGGAGGGGGGAGGAAGAGGTTGAGGGGGAAGTGGGACCTCCCCTTTTCCCAGTACCCCTCTTTCCCCCACCACCAAGCCCCCACCGCAACGACCCCTGTTGTCCCCCTACCCAGTCCCCATTCTCAGACCCCCCCCCCATTCTCTTGGAATAAAAAAAAATACTTTTTTAAAAAAAGTGCTTTTTAATTGCTTGTTTTGAAACATTCGCGGTTAAGTGCTTTTTAAAAAAACATTCGCGGTTAAGTGCTGGTTTTGAAACATTCGCGGCTACTTAGTGCTTCTGTCAGTTGCTTTTCGAGGGAGGGAGTAGGGAGGTGTGGAGGGGGGAGGGGAGGGGGAGGGGAGGGGGAGGGGAGGGGGGAAGGGAGGAGGGAGAGGGGAGGGAAGGGGGTAGGGGGGAGGGGTAGGGAGGGGGGAGGGGGGAAGGGGAGGGAGGGGGGAAGGGGAGGGGGAGGGAGGGGGGGAGGGAGAAGGGAGGGAGGGGGGAGGGAGGGGAACCTCCCATTTTCCCAGTACCCCTCTTTCACCATTGGGCCCGTCCTCGTAGGGTTTCCATTGTAACCGGGAGGAGGGGAGGGAGGGAAGGGGGAGGGAGGGAGGGAGGAGGGAGGTGTGGAGGGAGGAGGGGAGGGGGAGGGGAGGGGGGGAGGGGGGAAGGGGGGAGGAGGGAGGGAGAGGGGAGGGAGGGGGGGAGGTAAGGGGGAGAGGGGGGAAGGGGGAGGGAGGGGGATCTCCCCTTTTCCCAGTACCCCTCTTTCCCCGTTGGGCCCGTCCTCGTAGGGTTTCCATTGTAACCGTGAGGAGGGGAGGGAGGGAAGGGGGAGGGAGGGAGGAGGGAGGGGTGGAGGGAGGAGGGGAGGGGAGGGAGGGGGAGGGGAGGGAGGGGGGAGGGGGAGGGAGGGGAAGGGGGGAGGGGAGGGGGAAGGGGGTAGTGAGGGGGACCTCCCCTTTTCCCAGTACCCCTCTTTCCCCGTTGGGCCCGTCCTCGTAGGGTTTCAATTGTAACCGGGAGGGGGGAGAGAGGGTGGAAGGAGGGGGGAGGGGGAGAGGGATGGAAGGGTGGAGGGAGGGGGAGGGATTGGGGGAGGGAGGGATGGAGGGAAGGAGGGAGGGGGGAGTTAGGGGGGAGGGAGTTGGGGAGGAGGGGGGGAGGGAGTGGGGATGGAGGTGGGAAGGAGGGGGGATGAAGGGGTTGAGGGGGGAAGGGGGACCTCCCCTTTTCCCAGTACCCCTCTTTCCCCGTTGGGCCCGTCCCCGTAGGGTTTCCATTGTAACCGGGAGTGGGGAGGGAGGGTGGAAGGAGGGGGGAGGGGGAGAGGGATGGAATGGTGGAGGGAGGGGGGAGGGAGTGGGGGAGGGTGGGATGGAGGGAAGGAGGGAGCGGGGGAGTTAGGGGCTGAGTGGTGATGGAGGTTGGGATTGAGGGGGGAGGGAGGGGGGAGGGAGTGGGGATTGAGGTGGGAAGGAGGGGGGAGGAAGGGGTTGAGGGGGGAAGTGGGACCTCCCCTTTTCCCAGTACCCCTCTTTCCCCGTTGGGCCCGTCCCCGTATAGTTTCCATTGTAACCGGGAGGGGGGGAGGGAGGGTGGAAGGAGGGGGGAGGGGGAGAGGGATGGAATGGTGGAGGGAGGGGGGAGGGAGTGGGGGAGGGTGGGATGGAGGGAAGGAGGGAGGGGGGGGAGTTAGGGGCTGAGTGGTGATGGAGGTTGGGATTGAGGGGGGAGGGAGGGGGGGAGGGAGTGGGGATGGAGGTGGGAAGGAGTGGGGAGGAAGGGGTTGAGGGGAGAAGGGGGGGGGGAGGGAGGGAATAGGGGCCCCATGCTGATCTGTGTATGTTAAGTGACTTGCACAACTTTAAAAAACTGGCAGTTGCCTTTCGCAACAATGTTGCAACAATCTCACACAAGCATTGTGACGTCACAAGCTGAAGATGTAAATTTAAAACCGAGCTGATCTCTGATTGGTGCACGGGTGCCATTGTGACATCACGCGCTGAAGCCCCTTCAAGAAAAGGGTTAGAAATGAAAATTTAAACTTTAATATCTCTCTAGCTTTAAAAAGGTAACTTCAATTTGAACGAAAGTACTTACAATAGTTGCCCACGTTAATGGTGAATATGGCGGTACAAAAATCGTAGCGCTTTGGTGTACCTTCAGGGAGGAGTAGGGTTTGTAAGTTATGGACAGAAATTCTTCGGAATCTTCCGTACATACACATATACATACATACATACGGAATGTTGGACCGCAGAGTTTTAGTAGTATATAGATAGATAGATAGACTAGAGCAAGTGGACCCGTTGGGCCCAAACCTCTCCTGCATTGGTGCAGCACCCTGTCCTCCCCCTCCCCTCTCTCCTCAACCCCCCCCCTCCCCTCTCTCCTCAAACCCCCCCTCCCCTCTCCCTTCTCCCCCACTCCCCCCTTCCCCTTCCCTCCCCCTCACCTCCTTTTAAACTTTAAAATGTGAATAACTTTAAAAATATAAGACCGATTTCAATAAAACTACTTGCATTATCACTAAAGTGACAATGGTGTCGTGTATCGTTTTGGCTGAAGTTCAGTCACAAACAAGATAACAAACGAGAGTTTTAGTACATAACTAAAACTGTGTCAGATGATGAGCAAAGATACAGCATGAAAACAGGCCCTTCAGCCCGAATCCATGATGACCATAGGTCACCCGTTCACACTAGTTCTATGTTATCCCATTATCTTATCCATTCCCTACACTCTGGGGGCTAATTATAGAGGCCAATTAACCCTCAAATCCACATGTCTTTGGGATTTTGAAGGAAACCGCTGCACCCGGAAGAAAGCCACGTGGTCACAGGGAGAATGTGCAAACTCTGCGCAGACAGCATCTGTGGTCAACATCGACCTAAGATCTCTGGTGCTGTGATGCAGCAGGTCTACCAGCTGTGCCACTGTGCTGCCCATATGCCAGCGTGCTGCACAAAGTAATGTGAGTGGAGCAGGGCTTCTAGGTCCTTCAGTACCTGGCCAAGCTACATACGGGTTGTTACAAAATTGTTTCTATGGCTGCTTGTGTGGAATTCCTTTGTAAAGCTACTGGTGCTGTTCTGTAGTTTATCTCAAGAATAATTAAATATGAATAAAACTGTTTGGTGAGTTATGTTAAGTAAATACTGGTTCGTGTGTGTTCAGTCTGTTGAAAAATGTCATTGTTCTATTTCGGTACTTTGACAATAAAACTCTTGACTCTTGAATCTGCCTGGGCAATTAAAAATAGTAAGTCTTTGACTGTGGTCATGTCTTTCTTTCGTATGTCAACTACAGCAATCAAAAGTGGCAATTGGCTTCAGAGTGCCGTAGTTGACGCTTTGCTGTACATTTTACCAGTTCTGTAGAACTACCCAGGGTGGACGATGAGGACGTAAAGCAGCCCCCACCCCTGTGGTCATGTGACATGCAGGTTTTTAATAGCATTGGTTAACATGTTAGAGAGGATCATACATGGGATAAATTGGGGGGAAAAGGTTGCTTCTAAGCTGAGTTTCTTATAAAAAGATGGTTTCACCTGTCGTGAGAATGTCATGGATTCTTTGAAACAAAGTGATTTGCTTATCACAAATTTGTACAGGTCTCTGTTGGTTTGTAAAAACACCTTTTTGCTGCGATGCAGAGAAGTCTGATCATTATCCCATGTTCACGGCCCCAACTGTTCACTGATCCAAGCTACATTGACTGATGCTGAAGATTTAGTGCTGGATATTGAGGATGGACCTTAATTATCTGACAGAAGCAAGATCAAGTACTGTGTTTTAATCAGTGTAAGGCCATCACTTTCAACTTAACACATGTTGAATCATTCACTGAGCTGTTCTGGGATATAGTTTAGGAAGAAAGGTTTTAACATTTAGTTTAGCTATACCGGTGTTACATGCTTTCTTTCTTTCTGCGCAGATTATATATTTTATTGATGGTTTAAAATAAGAAAGTAATTTTCTGTTCAGAATGTTAGTGTAAGAATATGTGGATTGATGAATATTTGTTCTTGTTTCTCCTAGTTAACAGCCTGTATCCATGGGTCTGCAGCAATGCTCTACCCTATGTATTGGCAGCATGTTTACATCCCTGTCCTCCCTCCACATCTATTGGACTACTGCTGGTAAGAAGTTAACTGAAGCTTATATTTAAATGACAAAATATTTCTGGCCTCACATGTAAACCACCTGCATAATTGACTAGAAGAAATGAAGATCGAGTGTTCCAATCCTGAAGAAATGGCATGTGTTCCAATCTTCTGCTATTGTTATCCCCTTGGTATTTGAACTTTGAGTTTCTGCGCACTAGAACAGAATGGCCACAGTGTCAACCACTCACCCCACCCGCACTGCCTCCACCGACTGGATGATGGGGAGAGGGTTGTAGCTGTTTTAAATGGGGGCCCAATTCCCATCACGGCATAGTGGCGCAGCCGGTAGAGTTTCAGCCTCTCAGCACCAGAGACCCGGGTTCAATCCTGACCTCGGGTAATATCCCTGTGAAGTCTGCATGTTCTCCCCGTGACCTGGTGTGTTTCCTGTGTCCTCCCACATCCCAAAGACTTGCAGGTTGGTAGGTTAATTGGCCTTTGTAAATTGCCCCTTGTTTGTCGTTGAGTGGAACAATCTGGGGACCATTGATGACAATATAGAGCGAATAACATTGGATTAGATCTGTGTAGGATGAGTGTGATGGTTAGTGAGGACTCAATGGGCCAAAAGGCCTATTCCCATACTGTATCTCTCTAATGGAATATATGACCTGTTGCTGTTTTTACAGCAGACGAAATGTGTAGGAAGGAACTGTTGTTGCTGGTTTAAACCGAAGATGGACACAAAAAGCTGGAGTAACTCAGCGGGGACAGGCAGCATTTCTGGAGAGAAGGAATTGTTAAGAAGGATCTCGACCCGAAATGTCACCCATTCCTTCTTTTTGTGTCTATCTGTGGTTTTTACAGCAGCTGGTTTGTGTCGATCTTTTCTCCTGCTTTTACAAAGCATAATGAACAAAAAGAGCACAAAATGTTGGAAATACTCAGCAGGTCAGGCTGCATCCATGAGAAGAGAACCAGGCTGATTTCAAGCTGAAGATCTAACGACTGGAATCGTTAACTCTATTTCTCTTCCTGTAGATGCAACCTGATTTTGCTAAGTATTTCCAACATTTTCTGCTTTTATTTTAAAATTTCAGCATTCACGCTTAATTAATATATTTGAATTGGGTTCTCTGAGTGCAATGGGAAGGTCTGGTTTGAAATAGAAACATAGACAAATGTAAAAACATAGAAAAATAGGTGCAGGAGTAGGCCATACGGCCCTTCGAGCCGCCACCACCATTCAATATGATCATGGCTGATCATCCAAAATCAGTACCCCATTCCTGCTTGCCCTCCACATCCCTTGATTCCATTAGCCCTAAGAGCTAAATCTAACTCTCTCTTGAAAACTTCCAGTGAATTGGCCTCCACTGCGTTCTGTGGCAGAAAATTCCACAGATTCACAACTCTCTGGGTGAAATTGTTTTTCCTCATCTCAGTTCTAAATGTCCTACCCCTTATTCTTAAACTGTAACCCCTGGTTTTGGACTCCCCCAAGATTGGGAACATTTTTCCTGCATCTACCCAGTCCAATCCCTTAAGAATATTATGTTTCTATAGACCAAGTGGACCCTTTGGGCCCAAACCTCTCCTGCATTGGTGCAGCACCCTCTCCTTCGCCCCTCCCCCCCTCCCCTCCCCTTCCCTCTCCCCTCCCCTCCCTTCTCCCCCCCTCCCCCCCTCTCCCCCTCCCCCTCCCCCTCCCCATATCCCTTGATGCCACTCAGCTTTGTGTCATCCACATTTAATTCTCTCGTCTAAATCGTTAATATATTTTGTAAATAACGGGTTCCAGCACCGAGCCTTGCGGCACCCCACCAGTCACTGCCTGCCATTCTGAAAAGGACCCTTTAATTCCTACCCTTTGCTTCCTGTCTGCCAACCAGTTCTCTATCCATGTCAATACCCTACCCCCCAATACCATGTGTTCTAATTTTGCACACTAATCTCTTGTGTGGGACCTTGTCAAAGACTTTTTGACAGTCCAGATACACCACATCCACTGGCTCTCCCTTATCCATTCTACACGTTACAAAAGTTCCAGAAGATTAGTCAAGCATGATTTCTCCTTCATAAATCCATGCTGACTTTGACCAATCCTGTCACTGCTTTCCAAATGTATAACATTTTTAACAATTGACTCAAGCATCTTCCCCTCTACCGATGTAAGGCTAACTGGTCTATAACTCCCCATTTTCTCTCTCCTTTCTTTCTTGCAAAGTGAACAATACCCATGTGTTTTCACGAAGGCTCAGAAAACCAGAAATAGAGAGAAATTTCTGCCTCATGAAGGTGACAACCATTTGCAGTCCTACCTGTGATCCATGGGGAGCAGGAGTACACCTTGGGATCCTCAGTCTCCCTCGTACCTGCCATCTTTACTCCCCCACATTTGGCTGACCTCCCCTCTTGTACCCTGGTCGCTGGCTTCCTCCTTGAAGACCAAATTGGCATGAATCTTTGATTAATGTCTCCCTTGCGAATGGTTGACTACCCACTGACCCAAGCTCTGAGATGTTGGGCCTGCCCTTTATGGTTCACTGGTTGCTTCTCCTTGATTACACACCAGTTCCTCCTGATATTTGCCGAATACATCTACTGAAAGCATTTCGTCTGATTTTACCTGATTCCATATTTCTTTACAGCGATCAAAAATAAATTGATAAAAAAATTCTTCTTCATTTCAATGTTTTTTATTCATTGCTGGAGTAACACAGTGGCTCCAGCAGCATCTCTGGAGGATACGGGTAAGTGACATTTCGGGTGGGGACCTTTCTTCAGATCGGTTTTATTACAATCAGACTGAAGAAGGGTCCCGACCCAAAACGTTGCCCATCCATGTCCTTGAGATGCTGCCAAACCCACTGAATTACCCCAGCACTTTGTGTTTTTTTTGTAAACCAGCATTTGCAGTTTGCATTTGTCTCTCTTTTTATGGGATGTGGCAAGGCCAGTATACATTATCAGTGCCTAATTAACTAGAATTGAACTGCTGCAGGCTGCCTGGAAAAGGTATTTTCCTGTGCTGTTGGACAGGAGTTACCTCATTTAGATCCAGGGACATTCAAGGAACGTCTAAAACAGGAATGGTGTATGACTTTGATGGGAACGTACAAGCAAATGGGCTTTCCCACTCAACCACATGTAGTGATAAGTAATTTTCTTATCACAAATTTGCAGTCGTCTCCTTGTTGATTTGTAAAAATATCTTTCACAGTGATGCTGGGATACTTGATCATTATTGATCATGGGGAGAAGGTAACAGCTGGGTTTGAGAGTGAAAAATAGATCAGCCATGATTGAATTGTCTAATTTTGTTCCTATGTCTAACTTTTTTAGTTAGTTTAGTTTATTGTCACATGTACAGTACGAGGAACAGTGAAAGCTTTTTGTTGTGTGTGTGCCATTCAATCAGTGGAAAGACTAAACCTGATTACAATCGAGCCAACCGCAGTGTACAGATACAGGATAAAGGGAATAAAGTATAGTGCAAGATAAAGTCTAGTAATGTTTGATGAAAGGACTGCTCTCTAATTGTTGATAGGATGGTTCAGTTGCCTGATGACAACTGGGAAGAAACTGTCTCTGAATCTGGAGGTATGCGTTTTCACACTTCTGTACCTCTTTCCTGATGGGAGAGGGGAGAAGAGGGAGTGTCAGGGGTGAAACTCGTCCTTGATTTTGCTGCTGGCCTTGCTGAGGCAGCATGAAGTTTAAATGGAGTCTTATTATCCCATGATGAAAGTTCATGCCAACTTTCATGTCTGTCTATTCTATTTCCATAGGCAATTGGCACCAGTGTAGATGGGCATGATGGTCAGCATGGATGTGGTGGGTTGCTGGCTGTTCAACAGTATGACTGTGGGGGGGTTGGGGGGGGAGCAAGGGGAAGTGGTGCTGAGAAAAAGCTGAGTACCTTCTGAGTTCATGTGAAAATGATGCAATGATTTCAGGTGACGTTTCTGAGGAACTGGATATATATAGAAAGTAGGGTTAGTAGGGAGCAAAATTTGATCTTTGAGGAAGACAAATATGACTTTAAGGTAGGGGGAAGTGAATCCATCGCAGTGTTCAAAGGTGAAAATAAGTGAGGGCCCATTCTTATGGAGATGGCAAAAATAGCTATGGATCACCTAATGAATGTACTGGTGCAGGGATGGACATGATATGAGATGAGAATGGAAGTGCAGGAAATTGGAAAGAAAGCATTCGGGACCATTTTGAATCAAATGAAGAAAAAGGATAACTTTAAGCACAGTTTTGGAAGGTGGCTTTGGCTGAACCAATGCAACAGAACAGAGTTTAGAGAATGTTACTGAATCCTTGTGAGAAGTGTATTTGGAGGTTGATCAAGGTTAATGTAGGCTTTGAAATGTTTGAGCTATTAACAACTGCTGATCACCATTGTGTAGGAAGGAAGATCTGAAGGACTCGACCCAAAACGTCACCTATTCCTTCTCTCCAGGGAAGCTGCCTGACCCGCTGAGTTACTCCAGCTTTTTGTGTCTATCTGCTGATCACCATTGGTTGGGATAAGGAAATTGTGGGATGGGAAATGGACCGCATAAAGGAAAGAGGGGGGATTAAATGTTGGATGCCTGGGCTTTCATCGGTGCACTGGAATAAAGTTCAGGGATGGAATGTAAGTAGGATTAAAATAAAGACGATTGAAAGCCCAGAAATCAGATAAAGAATTGGTAACTGTGGTAGTTTTCTGCATCTCTTTAGAATATGAATGCATGGGAACAGATGGGGTCTCAGTGCAGTTGGATCTGCAAGCCTGTATTCCTGAAGGGCAGCACTCTCTCAGAGCAGCCTTGAAGTGTTAGTGTTAGTCTTAGTTTTGTGCTCGGGTCTCTAAAATGGGTCTTGATCCTGCAACCTTCTGACTCGAGAAGGGTGCTACCCAGTGAGCCGTGGCTTGCACTATAATAACATGGTATATAGCCTTGTGTTTACTCTGGCAACATCCAAAAAGTAATTAAATCAGTTGCCAGCAGGGATAACAAGAGTTTTAAGTGAAGTGAATGATAGGGGCTTGAAACATTTAAATGGAAGGAGACTGTTCCCTGTGGATGATTTAAATGTTAAATAGCCAGCCGTCTCAGGATTACACGGAATGTAATCTGAAAACCATTATCTCCTGTTGAAATGAACCTTCAATTTACTCACTGCACAGGAAGGGCAGGTTCTATTCATTTTCACTGCCAGCAGGTGCCTTTTCTTTGCATAATAGGCTTCATATGTGTAATTAACACATGAGGGTTGTGGCTGCCAGTTTTCTTTCAGGTGCGTGCTGGTAGGAGTTCCAGGGACACTGGTACAAACGGCGCGAGCTTTCGCTTTGGGACCATAGATTATGCATTCATGACTTTCTGACAAAGGAATTCTAAGGAGAAGCACATTTAATGTGCTGCTGAGATCCCAGGTGGGGATGGACAAAGCAAAATGTCCCCCCACCTCACCTCCCCACTCCCCCCAAAATAAATTATGTCGGTGGAGTTGATTTAAGTTTGTTTTTAAGGATATGACTAATGAATGACTTGTCAATGTTCTTGTTAGACTAACTGGCCATAGGACTGGTAATTACCAAGAATGCACTGATTCCGGATTAACAAACACATTGACTGATTTATGAAGTCTGACGTGACCCCATTTGGAATTTATATGGCACAGACTATGTTTGTCTGAATAAATTAATTTAGCTGCAATTTTATCACCTACTAGACCGAGTGGGCCCGTTGGGCCCGTCCTCGTAGGGTTTCCATTGTAACCGGGAGGATGGGAGGGAGGGAAGTGGGAGGGAGGGGGGGAGGGGAGGGTGGAGTGGAGGGGGGAGGGGAGGGGGAAGGAGGGGAGGGGGATGGGGAGGGAGAGGGGAGGGAGGGGGGTGGGGGGAGGGTCTATTTTACTTTAAAATAAACAGCGTTCTTTGTTGAAAAGGAAATAAACTTATCTATAGAGCATCAGCTTTTTTAAAATAAATAAAATCAAACTTAATGAAAATCACATTCCTCATTTTAAATAAATGTCTTTGTTATAAATGAAATCAAACAGCGGGAGAGGCGACGGCGACTACACCTCCCGGCGGTCAGCGCTGCTGGGACGGGAGGGAGGGAGGGATGAGGGAGGGAGGAGAGTGGGGAGGGAGGGGTACCTCCCCTTTTCCCAGTACTCTTCTTTCCCAAACCACCAAGCCCCCTGTTGTCCCCCTCCCCAGTCCCCATTCTCAGACCCCCCCATTCTCTCTCCCCCAGATACACTCTTACTCTCCCCCCCCCTTTCCCCAGCACACCCCTTTCCCCGTTGGGCCCGTCCTCGTAGGGTTTCCATTGTAACCGTGAGGCAGGGAGGGAGGGGGGAGGGAGGGAAGAGGGAGGTGTGGAGGGAGGAGGGGAGGGGGAGGGAGGGGGAGGGGGGAAGGGGGGGAGGTGGAGGGAGGGGGGAGGGAGAGGGGGAGGGGTGGGGGGAAGGGGTGAGGGTGGAAGGGGGAGGGAGGGGGACCTCCCCTTTTCCCAGTACCCCTCTTTCCCCGTTGTGCCCGTCCTCGTAAGGTTTCCATTGTAACCGGGAGGGGAGTGGGGGGGAGGGAAGGGAGGAGGGAGGTGTGGAGGGGGGAGGGGAGGGGGAGGGGGGAAGGGGCAAGGGGGAGGGAGAGGGGAGGGAGGGGGTAGGGAGGGGGGAAGGGGGGAGGGAGGGGGACCACCCGTTTTCCCAGTACCCCTCTTTCCCCGTTGGGCCCGTCGTCGTAGGGTTTCCATTGTAACCGGGAGGAGGGGAGGTAGGGAAGGGGGAGGGAGGGAGGAGGGAGGTGTGGAGGGAGGAGGGGAGGGGGAGGGAGGAGGGGAGGGGGAAGGGGGAGAGGGGAGGGAGGGGGGTAGGGGGGAGGGAGGGGGGTAGGGGGGAGGGAGGAGGGAGGTGTGGAGGGAGGAGGGGAGGGGGAGGGAGGGGGGAGGGGAGGGGGGAGGGAGAGGGGGAGGGGGAGGGAGGGAGCGTGTAAGGGGGAGGGAGGGGGACCTCCCCTTTTCCCAGTACCCCTCTTTCCCCGTTGGGCCCGTCCTCGTAGGGTTTCCATTGTAACCGGGAGGAGGGGAGGGAGGGAGGAGGGAGGTGTGGAGGGAGGAGGGGAGGGGGGAAGGGGGAGGGAGAGGGTTAGGGGGGAGGGGGAGGGGGGAGGGGAGGGGAGGGAGGGGGACCTCCCCTTTTCCCAGTACCCCTCTTTCCCCGTTGGGCCCATCCCCGTAGGGTTTCCTTTGTAACCAGAAGGGGGGAGGGAGGGTGGAAGGAGGGGGGAGGGGGAGAGGGATGGAAGGGTGGAGGGAGGGGGGGAGGGATGGAGGGAAGGAGGGAGGGGGGGGAGTTAGGGGAGGAGGGGTGAGGGAGGTGGGGAGGGAGTTGGGGAGGAGGGGGGGAGGGAGTGGGGATGGAGGTGGGAAGGAGTGGGGAGGAAGGGGTTGAGGGGGGAAGGGGGGGGAGGGAGGGAATAGGGGCCCCATGCTGATCTGTGTATGTTAAGTGACTTGCACAACTTTAAAAAACTGGCAGTTGCCTTTCGCAACAATGTTGCAACAATCTCACACAAGCATTGTGACGTCACAAGCTGAAGATGTAAATTTAAAACCGAGCTGATCTCTCATTGGTGCACGGGTGCCATTGTGACATCACGCGCTGAAGCCCCTTCAAGAAAAGGGTTAGAAATGAAAATTAAACTTTAATATCTCTCTAGCTTTAAAAAGGTAGCTTCAATTTGAACGAAAGTACTTACAATAGTTGCCCATGTTAATGGTGAATATGGCGGTACAAAAATCGTAGCGCTTTGGTGTACCGTCAGGGAGGAGTAGGGTTTGTAAGTTATGGACAGAAACTCTTCGGAATCTTTGCGTACATACACATATACATCCATACATACGGAATGTTGGACCGCAGAGTTTTAGTAGTATACTAGACCGAGTGGGCCCGTTGGGCCCGTCCTCGTAGGGTTTCCATTGTAACCGGGAGGGGAGGAAAGGGGGAGGGTTGGGGGAGGGAAGGGGGAGGGAGGAGGGGAGGGGAGGGGGGGAGGGGAGGGGGGAGGGAGAGGGGAGGGAGGGGGTAGGGGGGAGGGAGGGGGAGAGGGGGGGATGGGAGGGGGAGGGGAGGGGGGAAGGGAGGAGGGAAAGGGGGGAGGGAGAGGGGAGGGAGGTGGGTAGGGGGGAGGGAGGGGGACCTCCCCTTTTCCCAGTACCCCTCTTTCCCCGTTGGGCCCGTCCTCGTAGGGTTTCCATTGTAACCGGGAGGAGGGGAGGGCGGGAAGGGGGAGGGAGGGAGGAGGGAGGTGTGGAGGGAGGAGGGGAGGGGAGGGAGGGGGGAGGGGAGGGAGGGGGGTAGGGGGGAGGGGAAGGGGGGAGGGAGGGGGACCTCCCCTTTTCCCAGTACTCCTCTTTCCCCGTTGGGCCGGTCCTCGTAGGGTTTCAATTGTAACCGGGAGGGGGGGAGGGAGGGTGGAAGGAGGGGGGAGAGGGATGGAAGGGTGGAGGGAGGGGGGGAGGGATTGGGGAGGGAGGGAAGGAGGGAGGGGGGAGTTAGGGGGGAGGGGGGAGGGAGTTGGGGAGGGAGGGGGAGGAGGGGGGGAGGGAGTGGGGATGGAGGTGGGAAGGAGGGGGGATGAAGGGGTTGAGGGGGGAAGGGGGACCTCCCCTTTTCCCAGTACCCCTCTTTCCCCGTTGGGCCCGTCCTCATAGGGTTTCCATTGTAACCGGGAGGGGGGAGGGAGGGAGGTGTGGAGGGAGGAGGGGAGGGGGAGGGAGGGGGGAGGGGAGGGTGGAAGGGGAGGGGGGAAGGGGGGAGGGAGTAGGGGGGAGGGGAGGGAGGGGGATCTCCCCTTTTCCCAGTACCCCTCTTTCCCCGTTGGGCCCGTCCCCGTAGGGTTTCCATTGTAACCGGGAAACACTTGCCCCGGTGGCCCACGAGCATAGGGGCCCAATGCTGATCTGTGTATGTTAAGTGACTTGCAATTAAAAAAAATACTTTAAAAAAAGATAAGTGCTTTTTAAGTGCTTGTTTTGAAACATTCGCGGTCACATAGTGCTTCTCACTGCGATCTGTTAGTGGTGCTTTTCGAAACAATGTAGCACCCATCTCAAACAAGCATTGGGAGGATGGGAGGGAGGGAAGGGGAGGGAGGGAGGAGAGAGGTGTGGAGGGATGGGGGAAGGGGAGGGGGGAACGGGGGGAAGGGGGAGGGAGAGGAGAGGGAGGGGGGATGGGATGGGGGAAGGGGGGAGGGAGGGGGACCTCCCCTTTTCCCAGTACCCCTCTTTCCCCGTTGGGCCCGTCCTCGTAGGGTTTCCATTGTAACCGGGAGGAGGGGAGGGAGGGAGGAGGGAGGTGTGGAGGGAGGAGGGGAGGGGGAAGGGGGAGGGAGAGGGTTAGGGGGAGGGGGAGGGGAGGGGAGGGAGGGGGACCTCCCCTTTTCCCAGTACCCCTCTTTCCCCGTTGGGCCCGTCCCCGTAGGGTTTCCTTTGTAACCAGAAGGGGGGAGGGAGGGTGGAAGGAGGGGGGAGGGGGAGAGGGATGGAAGGGTGGAGGGAGGGGGGGAGGGATGGAGGGAAGGAGGGAGGGGGGGGAGTTAGGGGAGGAGGGGTGAGGGAGGTGGGGAGGGAGTTGGGGAGGAGGGGGGGAGGGAGTGGGGATGGAGGTGGGAAGGAGTGGGGAGGAAGGGGTTGAGGGGGGAAGGGGGGGGAGGGAGGGAATAGGGGCCCCATGCTGATCTGTGTATGTTAAGTGACTTGCACAACTTTAAAAAACTGGCAGTTGCCTTTCGCAACAATGTTGCAACAATCTCACACAAGCATTGTGACGTCACAAGCTGAAGATGTAAATTTAAAACCGAGCTGATCTCTCATTGGTGCACGGGTGCCATTGTGACATCACGCGCTGAAGCCCCTTCAAGAAAAGGGTTAGAAATGAAAATTAAACTTTAATATCTCTCTAGCTTTAAAAAGGCAGCTTCAATTTGAACGAAAGTACTTACAATAGTTGCCCATGTTAATGGTGAATATGGCGGTACAAAAATCGTAGCGCTTTGGTGTACCGTCAGGGAGGAGTAGGGTTTGTAAGTTATGGACAGAAACTCTTCGGAATCTTTGCGTACATACACATATACATACGGAATGTTGGACCGCAGAGTTTTAGTAGTATACTAGACCGAGTGGGCCCGTTGGGCCCGTCCTCGTAGGGTTTCCATTGTAACCGGGATGG
This sequence comes from Rhinoraja longicauda, assembly GCF_053455715.1. Taxonomy (NCBI): domain Eukaryota; kingdom Metazoa; phylum Chordata; class Chondrichthyes; order Rajiformes; family Arhynchobatidae; genus Rhinoraja; species Rhinoraja longicauda. Next base: position 86,644 of record NW_027601510.1, on the reverse strand, counting down.
GAGGAAAGGGGGAGGGTTGGGGGAGGGAAGGGGGAGGGAGGAGGGGAGGGAGGGGGGGAGGGGAGGGGGGAGGGAGAGGGGAGGGAGGGGGGTAGGGGGGAGGGAGGGGGGAGAGGGGGGGATGGGAGGGGGGAGGGGGGAAGGGAGGAGGGTAGGGGGGGAGGGAGAGGGGAGGGAGGTGGGTAGGGGGGAGGGAGGGAGGGGGACCTCCCCTTTTCCCAGTACCCCTCTTTCCCCGTTGGGCCCGTCCTCGTAGGGTTTCCATTGTAACCGGGAGGAGGAGAGGGCGGGAAGGGGGAGGGAGGGAGGAGGGAGGTGTGGAGGGAGGAGGGGAGGGGAGCGAGGGGGGAGGGGAGGGAGGGGGTAGGGGGGAGGGGGAGGGAGGGGGAGGGAGGGGGAGGGAGAGGGGAGGGGGAGGGAAGGGGGGAGGGAGGGGGACCTCCCCTTTTCCCAGTACCCCTCTTTCCCCGTTGGGCCCGTCCCCGTAGGGTTTCCATTGTAACCGGGAGGGGGGGGAGGGAGGGTGGAAGGAGGGGGGAGGGGGAGAGGGGTGGAAGGGTGGAGGGAGTGGGGGAGGGTCGGATGGAGGGAAGGAGGGACGGGTGAGTTAGGGGCTGAGTGGTGATGGAGGTTGGGATTGAGGGGGGAGAGAGTGGGGATGGAGGTGGGAAGGAGGGGGGAGGAAGAGGTTGAGGGGGGAAGTGGGACCTCCCCTTTTCCCAGTACCCCTCTTTCCCCACCACCAAGCCCCCACCGCAACGACCCCTGTTGTCCCCCTCCCCAGTCCCCATTCTCAGACCCCCCCCATTCTCTTGGAATAAAAAAAAATACTTTAAAAAAAAAAAGAGCTTTTTAATTGCTTGTTTTGAAACATTCGCGGTTAAGTGCTTTTTTAAAAAACATTCGCGGTTAAGTGCTGGTTTTGAAACATTCGCGGCTACTTAGTGCTTCTGTCAGCTGCTTTTCGAAACAATGTTGCAACCATCTCACACAAGCATTGGGAGGATGGGAGGGAGGGAAGGGGAGGGAGGGAGGAGGGAGGTGTGGAGGGAGGAGGGGAGGGAGGGGGGAAGGGGAGGGGGGGAAGGGGGCGGGAGAGGGGAGGGAGGGGGGATGGGATGGGGAAGGGGGGAGTGAGGGGGACCTCCCCTTTTCCCAGTACCCCTCTTTCCCCGTTGGGCCCGTCCTCGTAGGGTTTCCATTGTAACCGGGAGGAGGGGAGGGAGGGAAGGGGGAGGGAGGGAGGAGGGAGGTGTGGAGGGAGGGGAGGGGGAGGGAGGGGGGAGGGGAGGGGGGAAGGGGGGGGAGGGGGGAGGGAGAGGGGGAGGGAGGGGGGGAGGGGGGAGGGAGAGGGGTAGGGGGGGAGGGGAGGGGGAAGGGGAGCGAGGGGGACCTCCCCTTTTCCCAGTACCCCTCTTTCCCCGTTGGGCCCGTCCTCGTAGGGTTTCCATTGTAACCAGGAGGAGGGGAGGGAGGGAAGGGGGAGGGAGGGAGGTGTGGAGGGGGAGGGAGGGGGGAGGGGAGGGGGGAAGGGGGGGAGGGAGGGGGGGTGGAGGTGGGAAGGAGTGGGGAGGAAGGGGTTGAGGGGGAAGGGGGGGGGGAGGGAGGGAATAGGGGCCCCATGCTGATCTGTGTATGTTAAGTGACTCGCACAACTTTAAAAAACTGGCAGTTGCTTTTCGCAACAATGTTGCAACAATCTCACACAAGCATTGTGACGTCACAAGCTGAAGATGTAAATTTAAAACCGAGCTGATCTCTCATTGGTGCACGGGTGCCATTGTGACATCACGCGCTGAAGCCCCTTCAAGAAAAGGGTTAGAAATGAAAATTTAAACTTTAATATCTCTCTAGCTTTAAAAAGGTAGCTTCAATTTGAACGAAAGTACTTACAATAGTTGCCCACGTTAATGGTGAATATGGCGGTACAAAAATCGTAGCGCTTTGGTGTACCGTCTGGGAGGAGTAGGGTTTGTAAGTTATGGACAGAAACTCTTCGGAATCTTCCGTACATACACATATACATACATACATACGGAATGTTGGACCGCAGAGTTTTAGTAGTATACTAGACCGAGTGGGCCCGTTGGGCCCGTCCTCGTAGGGTTTCCATTGTAACCGGGAGGGGAGGAAAGGGGGAGGGTTGGGGGAGGGAAGGGGGAGGGAGGAGGGGAGGGGAGGGGGGGAGGGGAGGGGGGAGGGAGAGGGGAGGGAGGGGGTAGGGGGGAGGGAGGGGGAGAGGGGGGGATGGGAGGGGGAGGGGAGGGGGGAAGGGAGGAGGGAAAGGGGGGAGGGAGAGGGGAGGGAGGTGGGTAGGGGGGAGGGAGGGGGACCTCCCCTTTTCCCAGTACCCCTCTTTCCCCGTTGGGCCCGTCCTCGTAGGGTTTCCATTGTAACCGGGAGGAGGGGAGGGCGGGAAGGGGGAGGGAGGGAGGAGGGAGGTGTGGAGGGAGGAGGGGAGGGGAGGGAGGGGGGAGGGGAGGGAGGGGGGTAGGGGGGAGGGGAAGGGGGGAGGGAGGGGGACCTCCCCTTTTCCCAGTACTCCTCTTTCCCCGTTGGGCCGGTCCTCGTAGGGTTTCAATTGTAACCGGGAGGGGGGGAGGGAGGGTGGAAGGAGGGGGGAGAGGGATGGAAGGGTGGAGGGAGGGAAGGAGGGATTGGGGAGGGAGGGATGGAGGGAGGGGGGAGTTAGGGGGGAGGGGGGAGGGAGGGGGGAGGGAGTTGGGGAGGGAGGGGGAGGAGGGGGGGAGGGAGTGGGGATGGAGGTGGGAAGGAGGGGGGATGAAGGGGTTGAGGGGGGAAGGGGGACCTCCCCTTTTCCCAGTACCCCTCTTTCCCCGTTGGGCCCGTCCTCATAGGGTTTCCATTGTAACCGGGAGGGGGGAGGGAGGGAGGTGTGGAGGGAGGAGGGGAGGGGGAGGGAGGGGGGAGGGGAGGGGGGAAGGGGAGGGGGGAAGGGGGGAGGGAGTAGGGGGGAGGGGAGGGAGGGGGATCTCCCCTTTTCCCAGTACCCCTCTTTCCCCGTTGGGCCCGTCCCCGTAGGGTTTCCATTGTAACCGGGAAACACTTGCCCCGGTGGCCCACGAGCATAGGGGCCCAATGCTGATCTGTGTATGTTAAGTGACTTGCAATTAAAAAAAATACTTTAAAAAAAGATAAGTGCTTTTTAAGTGCTTGTTTTGAAACATTCGCGGTCACATAGTGCTTCTCACTGCGATCTGTTAGTGGTGCTTTTCGAAACAATGTAGCACCCATCTCAAACAAGCATTGGGAGGATGGGAGGGAGGGAAGGGGAGGGAGGGAGGAGAGAGGTGTGGAGGGATGGGGGAAGGGGAGGGGGGAACGGGGGGAAGGGGGAGGGAGAGGAGAGGGAGGGGGGATGGGATGGGGGAAGGGGGGAGGGAGGGGGACCTCCCCTTTTCCCAGTACCCCTCTTTCCCCGTTGGGCCCGTCCTCGTAGGGTTTCCATTGTAACCGGGAGGAGGGGAGGGAGGGAGGAGGGAGGTGTGGAGGGAGGAGGGGAGGGGGAAGGGGGAGGGAGAGGGTTAGGGGGAGGGGGAGGGGAGGGGAGGGAGGGGGACCTCCCCTTTTCCCAGTACCCCTCTTTCCCCGTTGGGCCCGTCCCCGTAGGGTTTCCTTTGTAACCAGAAGGGGGGAGGGAGGGTGGAAGGAGGGGGGAGGGGGGAGGGATGGAAGGGTGGAGGGAGGGGGGGAGGGATGGAGGGAAGGAGGGAGGGGGGGGAGTTAGGGGAGGAGGGGTGAGGGAGGTGGGGAGGGAGTTGGGGAGGAGGGGGGGAGGGAGTGGGGATGGAGGTGGGAAGGAGTGGGGAGGAAGGGGTTGAGGGGGGAAGGGGGGGGAGGGAGGGAATAGGGGCCCCATGCTGATCTGTGTATGTTAAGTGACTTGCACAACTTTAAAAAACTGGCAGTTGCCTTTCGCAACAATGTTGCAACAATCTCACACAAGCATTGTGACGTCACAAGCTGAAGATGTAAATTTAAAACCGAGCTGATCTCTCATTGGTGCACGGGTGCCATTGTGACATCACGCGCTGAAGCCCCTTCAAGAAAAGGGTTAGAAATGAAAATTAAACTTTAATATCTCTCTAGCTTTAAAAAGGCAGCTTCAATTTGAACGAAAGTACTTACAATAGTTGCCCATGTTAATGGTGAATATGGCGGTACAAAAATCGTAGCGCTTTGGTGTACCGTCAGGGAGGAGTAGGGTTTGTAAGTTATGGACAGAAACTCTTCGGAATCTTTGCGTACATACACATATACATACGGAATGTTGGACCGCAGAGTTTTAGTAGTATATAGATAGATAGATAGATAGATAGACTAGACCGAGTGGGCCCGTTGGGCCCGTCCTCGTAGGGTTTCCATTGTAACCGGGAGGGGAGGAAAGGGGGAGGGTTGGGGGAGGGAAGGGGGAGGGAAGGGGGAGGGAAGGGGGAGGGAGGAGGGGAGGGAGGAGGGGAGGGAGGGGGGGAGGGGAGGGGGAGGGAGGGGGTAGGGGGGAGGGAGGGGGGAGAGGGGGGGATGGGAGGGGGAGGGGAGGGGGGGAGGGAGGAGGGAAGGGGGGAGGGAGAGGGGAGGGAGGTGGGTAGGGGGGAGGGAGGGAGGGGGACCTCCCCTTTTCCCAGTACCCCTCTTTCCCCGTTGGGCCCGTCCTCGTAGGGTTTCCATTGTAACCGGGAGGAGGGGAGGGCGGGAAGGGGGAGGGAGGGAGGAGGGAGGTGTGGAGGGAGGAGGGGAGGGGAGGGAGGGGGGAGGGGGGAAGGGGAGGGGGGAAGGGGGGAAGGGGGAGGGAGAGGGAGAGGGGAGGGAGGGGGGATGGGATGGGGGAAGGGGGGAGGGAGGGGGACCTCCCCTTTTCCCAGTACTCCTCTTTCCCCGTTGGGCCCGTCCTCGTAGGGTTTCAATTGTAACCGGGAGGGGGGGAGGGAGGGTGGAAGGAGGGGGGAGAGGGATGGAAGGGTGGAGGGAGGGGGGGAGGGATTGGGGAGGGAGGGATGGAGGGAGGGGGGAGTTAGGGGGTAGGGGGGAGGGAGTTGGGGAGGGAGGGGGAGGAGGGGGGGGAGGGAGTGGGGATGGAGGTGGGAAGAAGGGGGGATGAAGGGGTTGAGGGGGGAAGGGGGACCTCCCCTTTTCCCAGTACCCCTCTTTCCCCGTTGGGCCCGTCCTCATAGGGTTTCCATTGTAACCGGGAGGGGGGGAGGGAGGTGTGGAGGGAGGTGTGGAGGGAGGAGGGGAGGGGGAGGGAGGGGGGGAGGGGAGGGGGGAAGGGGAGGGGGAAGGGGGGAGGGGTTAGGGGGGAGGGGAGGGGGACCTCCCCTTTTCCCAGTACCCCTCTTTCCCCGTTGGGCCCGTCCCCGTAGGGTTTCTATTGTAACCGGGAGGGGGGAGGGAGGATGGAAGAATGGGGGAGGGGGAGAGGGAGAGGGATGGAAGGGTGGATTGATTGGGGGAGGGAGGGATGGAGGGAAGGAGGGAGGGGGGGAGTTAGGGGGGAGGTTTGAGGGAGGTGGGGAGGGAGGGGGAGGGAGTTGGGGAGGGAGGGGGAGGAGGGGGGGAGGGAGTGGGGATGGAGGTGGGAAGGAAGGGGTTGAGGGGTGAAGGGGGACCTCCCATTTTCCCAGTACCCCTCTTTCCCCCACCACCAAGCCCCCTCCGCAACGACCCCTGTTGTCCCCCTCTCCAGTCCCCATTCTCAGACCCCCCCCCCATTCTCTCTCTCCCCCAGACACACTCCAAGTGCTGTTTCGCAACACTTGCCCCGGTGGCCCACGAGCATAGAGGCCCCATGTTGATCTGTGTATGTTAAGTGACTTGCAATAAAAAAGACTACTTGAAAACAGTGGTTTAAAGTGGTTTAAAGTGCTGTTTTTGCTACATTCGCGGTCATTTAGTGCTTCTCACGACCACGGTCATTTAGTGCTTCTCACTGCGATCTGTTAGTGGTGCTTTTCGAAACAATGTAGCACCCATCTCAAACAAGCATTGGGAGGATGGGAGGGAGGGAAGGGGAGGGAGGGAGGAGAGAGGTGTGGAGGGAGGAGGGGAGGGAGGGGGAAGGGGAGGGGGGAACGGGGGGAAGGGGGGGGAGAGGGGAGGGAGGGGGGATGGGATGGGGGAAGGGGGGAGGGAGGGGGACCTCCCCTTTTCCCAGTACCCCTCTTTCCCCGTTGGGCCCGTCCTCGTAGGGTTTCCATTGTAACCGGGAGGAGGGGAGGGAGGGAGGAGGGAGGTGTGGAGGGAGGAGGGGAGGGGGGGAGGGGAGGGGGGAAGGGGGAGGGAGAGGGTTAGGGGGGAGGGGGATGGGGGAGGGGGTAAGGGGAGGGAGGGGGACCTCCCCTTTTCCCAGTACCCCTCTTTCCCCGTTGGGCCCGTCCCCGTAGGGTTTCCTTTGTAACCAGAAGGGGGGGAGGGAGGGTGGAAGGAGGGGGGAGGGGGAGAGGGATGGAAGGGTGGAGGGAGGGGGGGAGGGATGGAGGGAAGGAGGGAGGGGGGGGAGTTAGGGGAGGAGGGGTGAGGGAGGTGGGGAGGGAGTTGGGGAGGAGGGGGGGAGGGAGTGGGGATGGAGGTGGGAAGGAGTGGGGAGGAAGGGGTTGAGGGGGGAAGGGGGGGGAGGGAGGGAATAGGGGCCCCATGCTGATCTGTGTATGTTAAGTGACTCGCACAACTTTAAAAAACTGGCAGTTGCTTTTCGCAACAATGTTGCAAACCATCTCACACAAGCATTGTGACGTCACAAGCTGAAGACCTTGAAAAAAAAGGTCAGAAAAAAAATTATGTAAATTTAAAACCGAGCTGATCTCTCATTGGTGCACGGGTGCCATTGTGACATCACGCGCTGAAGCCCCTTCAAGAAAAGGGTTAGAAATGAGAAATTTTAACTTTAATATCTCTCTAGCTTTAAAAAGGTAGCTTCAATTTGAACGAAAGTACTTACAATAGTTGCCCATGTTAATGGTGAATATGGCGGTACAAAAATCGTAGCGCTTTGGTGTACCGTCTGGGAGGAGTAGGGTTTGTAAGTTATGGACAGAAATCTTCGGAATCTTCCGTACAAACATACGGAATCTTCCGTATATACATACGGAATGTTGGACCGCAGAGTTTTAGTATTATACTAGACCGAGTGGGCCCGTTGGGCCCGTCCTCGTAGGGTTTCCATTGTAACCGGGAGGGGAGGAAAGGGGGAGGGTTGGGGGAGGGAAGGGGGAGGGAGGAGGGGAGGGAGGGGGGGAGGGGAGGGGGGAGGGAGAGGGGAGGGAGGGGGGTAGGGGGGAGGGAGGGGGGAGAGGGGGGGATGGGAGTGGGGAGGGGAGGGGGGAAGGGAGGAGGGAAGGGGGGGAGGGAGAGGGGAGGGAGGTGGGTAGGGGGGAGGGAGGGAGGGGGACCTCCCCTTTTCCCAGTACCCCTCTTTCCCCGTTGGGCCCGTCCTCGTAGGGTTTCCATTGTAACCGGGAGGAGGGGAGGGCGGGAAGGGGGAGGGAGGGAGGAGGGAGGTGTGGAGGGGAGGGGAGGGAGGGGGGAGGGGAGGGAGGGGGGTAGGGGGGAGGGGGAGGGAGGGGGAGGGAGAGGGGATGGGGGAGGGGAGGGGGAAGGGGGGAGGGAGGGGGACCTCCCCTTTTCCCAGTACTCCTCTTTCCCCGTTGGGCCCGTCCTCGTAGGGTTTCCATTGTAACCGGGAGGGGGGGAGGGAGGGAGGAGGGAGGTGTGGAGGGAGGTGTGGAGCGAGGAGGGGAGGGGGAGGGAGGGGGGAGGGGAGGGGGAGGGGGGAAGAGGGGTAGGGGGGAGGGGAGGGAGGAGGGGAGGGAGGGGAACTCCCCTTTTCCCAGTACCCCTCTTTCCCCGTTGGGCCCGTCCCCGTAGGGTTTCCATTGTAACCGGGAGGGGGGGAGGGAGGGTGGAAGGAGGGGGAGAGGGGTGGAAGGGTGGAGGGAGGGGGGAGGGAGTGGGGGAGGGTCGGATGGAGGGAAGGAGGGAGGGGTGAGTTAGGGGCTGAGTGGTGATGGAGGTTGGGATTGAGGGGGGAGAGAGTGGGGATGGAGGTGGGAAGGAGGGGGGAGGAAGAGGTTGAGGGGGAAGTGGGACCTCCCCTTTTCCCAGTACCCCTCTTTCTCCCACCACCAAGCCCCCACCGCAACGACCCCTGTTGTCCCCCTCCCCAGTCCCCATTCTCAGACCCCCCCCATTCTCTTGGAATAAAAAAAAATACTTTAAAAAAAAAAGTGCTTTTTAATTGCTTGTTTTGAAACATTCGCGGCTACTTAGTGCTTCTGTCAGTTGCTTTTCGAGGGAGGGAGTAGGGAGGTGTGGAGGGGGGAGGGGAGGGGGAGGGAGGGGGGAGGGGAGGGGGGAAGGGGGGGAGGGAGAGGGGAGGGAAGGGGGTAGGGGGGAGGGGGAGGGAGGGGGGAGGGGGGAAGGGGAGGGAGGGGGGAAGGGGAGGGGGAGGGAGGGGGGGAGGGAGAAGGGAGGGAGGGGGGAGTGAGGGGGGAGGGAGGGGAACCTCCCATTTTCCCAGTACCCCTCTTTCCCCATTGGGCCCGTCCTCGTAGGGTTTCCATTGTAACCGGGAGGAGGGGAGGGAGGGTGGAAGGAGGGGGGAGGGGGAGAGGGATGGAATGGTGGAGGGAGGGGGGTGGGAGTGGGGGAGGGTGGGATGGAGGGAAGGAGGGAGGGGGGGAGTTAGGGGCTGAGTGGAGAAGGAGGTTGGGATTGAGGGGGGAGGGAGGGGGGAGGGAGTGGGGATGGAGGTGGGAAGGAGGGGGGAGGAAGGGGTTGAGGGGGGAAGTGGGACCTCCCCTTTTCCCAGTACCCCTCTTTCCCCCACCACCAAGCCCCCTCCGCAACGACCCCTGTTGTCCCCCTCCCCAGTCCCCATTCTCAGACCCCCCCCCCCCCATTCTCTCTCTCCCCCAGACACACTCTCAGTGCTTTTTTCGAAACACTTGCCCCGGTGGCCCACGAGCATAGGGGCCCAATGCTGATCTGTGCATGTTAAGTGACTTGCAATAAAAAAAAATACTTTAAAAAAAGATAAGTGCTTTTTAAGTGCTTGTTTTGAAACATTCACGGTCACATAGTGCTTCTCACTGCGATCTGTTAGTGGTGCTTTTCGAAACAATGTAGCACCCATCTCAAACAAGCATTGGGAGGATGGGAGGGAGGGAAGGGGAGGGAGGAGAGAGGTGTGGAGGGAGGGGGGAAGGGGAGGGGGAACGGGGGGGAGGGAGGGGGGATGGGATGGGGGAAGGGGGGAGGGAGGGGGACCTCCCCTTTTCCCAGTACCCCTCTTTCCCCGTTGGGCCCGTCCTCGTAGGGTTTCCATTGTAACCGGGAGGAGGGGAGGGAGGGAGGAGGAGGTGTGGAGGGAGGAGGGGAGGGGGGGAGGGGAGGGGGAGGGAGAGGGTTAGGGGGGAGGGGGAGGGGGAGGGGGGAGGGGAGGGGGGAAGGGGAGGGAGGGGGACCTCCCCTTTTCCCAGTACCCCTCTTTCCCCGTTGGGCCCGTCCCCGTAGGGTTTCCTTTGTAACCAGAAGGGGGGGAGGGAGGGTGGAAGGAGGGGGGAGGGGGAGAGGGATGGAAGGGTGGAGGGAGGGGGGGAGGATGGAGGGAAGGAGGGAGGGGGGGGGAGTTAGGGGAGGAGGGGTGAGGGAGGTGGGGAGGGAGTTGGGGAGGAGGGGGGGAGGGAGTGGGGATGGAGGTGGGAAGGAGTGGGGAGGAAGGGGTGAGGGGGGAAGGGGGGGAGGGAGGGAATAGGGGCCCCATGCTGATCTGTGTATGTTAAGTGACTTGCACAACTTTAAAAAACTGGCAGTTGCTTTTCGCAACAATGTTGCAACAATCTCACACAAGCATTGTGACGTCACAAGCTGAAGATGTAAATTTAAAACCGAGCTGATCTCTCATTGGTGCACGGGTGCCATTGTGACATCACGCACTGAAGCCCCTTCAAGAAAAGGGTTAGAAATGAAAATTTATACTTTAATATCTCTCTAGCTTTAAAAAGGTAGCTTCAATTTGAACGAAAGTACTTACAATAGTTGCCCATGTTAATGGTGAATACGGCGGTACAAAAATCGTAGCGCTTTGGTGTACCGTCTGGGAGGAGTAGGGTTTGGACCCTTCAAGAAAAGTGTTAGAAATGAAAATTTAAACTTTAATATCTCTCTAGCTTTAAAAAGGTAGCTTCAATTTGAACGAAAGTACTTACAATAGTTGCCCATGTCAATGGTGAATACGGCGGTACAAAAATCGTAGCGCTTTGGTGTACCGTCTGGGAGGAGCAGGGTTTGTAAGTTATGGACAGAAATCTTCGGAATCTTCCGTATATACATACGGAATCTTCCGTATATACATACGGAATGTTGGACCGCAGAGTTTTAGTATTATACTAGACCGAGTGGGCCCGTTGGGCCCGTCCTCGTAGGGTTTCCATTGTAACCGGGTGGATGGGAGGGAGGGAAGTGGGAGGGAGGGGGGGAGGGGAGGGTGGAGTGGAGGGGGGAGGGGAGGGGGAAGGAGGGGAGGGGGATGGGGAGGGAGAGGGGAGGGAGGGGGGTGGGGGGAAGGTCTATTTTACTGTAAAATAAACAGCGTTCTTTGTTGAAAAGGAAATAAACTTATCTATAGAGCATCAGCTTTTTTAAAATAAATAAAATCAAACTTAATGAAAATCACATTCCTCATTTTAAATAAATGTCTTTGTTATAAATGAAATCAAACAGCGGGAGAGGCGACGGCGACTACACCTCCCGGCGGTCAGCGCTGCTGGGACGGGAGGGAGGGAGGGAGGGATGAGGGAGGGAGGAGAGTGGGGAGGGAGGGGTACCTCCCCTTTTCCCAGTACTCTTCTTTCCCAAACCACCAAGCCCCCTGTTGTTCCCCTCCCCAGTCCCCATTCTCAGACCCCCCCATTCTCTCTCCCCCAGATACACTCTTACTCTCCCCCCCCCCTTTCCCCAGCACACCCCTTTCCCCGTTGGGCCCGTCCTCGTAGGGTTTCCATTGTAACCGTGAGGCAGGGAGGGAGGGGGGAGGGAGGGAAGAGGGAGGTGTGGAGGGAGGAGGGGAGGGGAGGGAGGGGGAGGGGGGAAGGGGGGGAGGTGGAGGGAGGGGGGAGGGAGAGGGGGAGGGGTGGGGGGAAGGGGTGAGGGTGGAAGGGGGAGGGAGGGGGACCTCCCCTTTTCCCAGTACCCCTCTTTCCCCGTTGTGCCCGTCCTCGTAAGGTTTCCATTGTAACCGGGAGGGGAGTGGGGGGGAGGGAAGGGAGGAGGGAGGTGTGGAGGGGGAGGGGAGGGGGAGGGGGGAAGGGGGAGGGAGAGGGGAGGGAGGGGTTAGGGAGGGGGGAAGGGGGGAGGGAGGGGGACCACCCGTTTTCCCAGTATCCCTCTTTCCCCGTTGGGCCCGTCGTCGTAGGGTTTCCATTGTAACCGGGAGGAGGGGAGGTAGGGAAGGGGGAGGGAGGGAGGAGGGAGGTGTGGAGGGAGGAGGGGAGGGGGAGGGAGGAGGGGAGGGGGAGGGAGGGGGAAGGGGGGGAGGGAGAGGGGAGGGAGGGGGGTAGGGGGGAGGGAGGGGGAGGGGAGGGGGTGAGGGAGGGGGACGTCCCCTTTTCACAGTACCCCTCTTTCCCCGTTGGGCCCGTCCTCGTAGGGTTTCCATTGTAACCGGGAGGAGGGGAGGGAGGGAAGGGGAGGGAGGGAGGAGGGAGGTGTGGAGGGAGGAGGGGAGGGGAGGGAGGGGGTAGGGGGGAGGGGGAGGGAGGGGGGAGGGGAGGGGGAAGGGGGAAGGGAGGGGGACCTCCCCTTTTCCCAGTACCCCTCTTTCCCCGATGGGCCCGTCCTCGTAGGGTTTCAATTGTAACCGGGAGGGGGGAGGGAGGGTGGAAGGAGGGGGGAGAGGGATGGAAGGGTGGAGGGAGGGGGGAGGGATTGGGGAGGGAGGGATGGAGGGAAGGAGGGAGGGGGGGAGTTAGGGGGAGGTGGAGGGGGGAGGGAGTTGGGGAGGGAGGGGGAGGAGGGGGGAGGGAGTGGGGATGGAGGTGGGAAGGAAGGGGTTGAGGGGGGAAGGGGGACCTCCCCTTTTCCCAGTACCCCTCTTTCCCCGTTGGGCCCGTCCTCGTAGGGTTTCCATTGTAACCGGGAGGGGGGATGGAGGGAGGAGGGAGGTGTGGAGGGAGGAGGGGAGGGGGAGGGAGGGGGGAAGGGGAGGGGGGAAGGGGGAAGGGGGTAGGGGAAGGAGGGGGATCTCCCCTTTTTCCAGTAACCCTCTTTCCCCGTTGGGCCCGTCCCCGTAGGGTTTCCATTGTAACCGGGAGGGGGGAGGGAGGGTGGAAGGAGGGGGGAGGGGGAGAGGGATGGAAGGGTGGAGGGAGTTGGGAGGGAGTGGGGGAGGGTGGGATGGAGGGAAGGAGGGAGGGGGGGAGTTAGGGGCTGAGTGGTGATGGAGGTTGGGATTGAGGGGGAGGGAGGGGGGGAGGGAGTGGGGATGGAGGTGGGAAGGAGGGGGGAGGAAGGGGTTGAGAGGTGAAGTGGGACCTCCCCTTTTCCCAGTACCCCTCTTTCCCCGTTGGGCCCGTCCTCGTAGGGTTTCCATTGTAACCGGGAGGAAGGGAGGGAGGGAAGGGGGAGGGAGGGAGGTGTAGAGGGTGGAGGGGGAGGGAGGGGGAGGGGGAGGGGAGGGGGGAAGGGGGGGAGGGAGGGGGGGTGGAGGTGGGAAGGAGTGGGGAGGAAGGGGTTGAGGGGGGAAGGGGGGGGGAGGGAGGGAATAGGGGCCCCATGCTGATCTGTGTATGTTAAGTGACTCGCACAACTTTAAAAAACTGGCAGTTGCTTTTCGCAACAATGTCGCAACCATCTCACACAAGCATTGTGACGTCACAAGCTGAAGACCTTGAAAAAAAAGGTCAGAAAAAAAATTATGTAAATTTAAAGTAGTAAACACCCAATAGCAGCCACTTGTACATCGCGAGCTGATCTCTCATTGGTGCACGGGTGCCATTGTGACATCACGCGCTGAAGCCCCTTCAAGAAAAGGGTTAGAAATGAAAAATTTAAACTTTAATATCTCTCTAGCTTTAAAAAGGTAGCTTCAATTTGAACGAAAGTACTTACAATAGTTGCCCATGTTAATGGTGAATACGGCGGTACAAAAATCGTAGCGCTTTGGTGTACCGTCTGGGAGGAGTAGGGTTTGGCCCCTTCAAGAAAAGTGTTGGAAATGAAAATTTAAACTTTAATATCTCTCTAGCTTTAAAAATGTAGCTTCAATTTGAACGAAAGTACTTACAATAGTTGCCCATGTTAATGGTGAATATGGCGGTACAAAAATCGTAGCGCTTTGGTGTACCGTCTAGGAGCAGTAGGGTTTGTAAGTTATGGACAGAAATCTTCGGAATCTTTCGTACATACGGAATCTTCCGTACATACACACGAACCCAGAGTTTTAGTAGTATATAGATAGATATAGACTAGACCGAGTGGGCCCGTTGGGCCCGTCCTCGTAGGGTTTCCATTGTAACCGGGAGGGGAGGAAAGGGGGAGGGTTGGGGGAGGGAAGGGGGAGGGAGGAGGGGAGGGAGGGGGGGAGGGGAGGGGGGAGGGGGGAGGGAGAGGGGAGGGAGGGGGGTAGGGGGGAGGGAGGGGGGAGAGGGGGGGATGGGAGGGGGGAGGGGGGAAGGGAGGAGGGAAGGGGGGGAGGGAGAGGGGAGGGAGGTGGGTAGGGGGGAGGGAGGGAGGGGGACCTCCCCTTTTCCCAGTACCCCTCTTTCCCCGTTGGGCCCGTCCTCGTAGGGTTTCCATTGTAACCGGGAGGAGGGGAGGGCGGGAAGGGGGAGGGAGGGAGGAGGGAGGTGTGGAGGGAGGAGGGGAGGGGAGGGGAGGGAGGGGGAGGGGAGGGAGGGGGTAGGGGGGAGGGGGAGGGGAGAGGGGAGGGGGAGGGGAGGGGGAAGGGGGGAGGGGGAAGGGGGGAGGGAGGGGGACCTCCCCTTTTCCCAGTACTCCTCTTTCCCCGTTGGGCCCGTCCTCGTAGGGTTTCAATTGTAACCGGGAGGGGGGGAGGGAGGGTGGAAGGAGGGGGGAGAGGGATAGAAGGGTGGAGGGAGGGGGGGAGGGATTGGGGAGGGAGGGAAGGAGGGAGGGGGGAGTTAGGGGGGAGGGGGGAGGGAGTTGGGGAGGGAGGGGGAGGAGGGGGGGAGGGAGTGGGGATGGAGGTGGGAAGGAGGGGGGATGAAGGGGTTGAGGGGGGAAGGGGGACCTCCCCTTTTCCCAGTACCCCTCTTTCCCCGTTGGGCCTGTCCTCATACGGTTTCCATTGTAACCGGGAGGGGGGGAGGGAGGGAGGAGGGAGGTGTGGAGGGAGGAGGGGAGGGGGAGGGGAGGGGGGAAGGGGAGGGGGGAAGGGGGTAGGGGGAGGGGAGGGAGGGGGATCTCCCCTTTTCCCAGTACCCCTCTTTCCCCGTTGGGCTCGTCCCCGTAGGATTTCCATTGTAACCGGGAGGGGGGGAGGGAGGGTGGAAGGAGGTGGGAGGGGGAGAGGGATGGAAGGGTGGAGGGAGGGGGCAGGGAGTGGGGGAGGGTGGGATGGAGGGAAGGAGGGAGGGGGGGAGTTAGGGGCTGAGTGGTGATGGAGGTTGGGATTGAGGGGGGAGGGAGGGGGGGAGCGAGTGGGGATGGAGGTGGGAAGGAGGGGGGAGGAAGGGGTTGAGGGGGGAAGTGGAACCTCCCCTTTTCCCAGTACCCCTCTTTCCCCCACCACCAAGCCCCCTCCGCAACGACCCCTGTTGTCCCCCTCCCCAGTCCCCATTCTCAGACCCCCCCCCCATTCTCTCTCTCCCCCAGACACACTCTCAGTGCTTTTTTCGAAACACTTGCCCCGGTGGCCCACGAGCATAGGGGCCCAATGCTGATCTGTGTATGTTAAGTGACTTGCAATAAAAAAAAATATTTAAAAAAATATAAGTGCTTTTTAAGTGCTTGTTTTGAAACATTCGCGGTCACATAGGGCTTCTCACTGCGATCTGTTAGTGGTGCTTTTCGAAACAATGTAGCACCCATCTCAAACAAGCATTGGGAGGATGGGAGGGAGGGAAGGGGAGGGAGGGAGGAGAGAGGTGTGGAGGGAGGGGGGAAGGGGAGGGGGAACGGGGGGAAGGGGGAGGGAGAGGGGAGGGAGGGGGGATGGGATGGGGGAAGGGATGGGGGAAGGGGGGAGGGAGGGGGACCTCCCCTTTTCCCAGTACCCCTCTTTCCCCGTTGGGCCCGTCCTCGTAGGGTTTCCATTGTAACCGGGAGGAGGGGAGGGAGGGAGGAGGGAGGTGTGGAGGGAGGAGGGGAGGGGGGGAGGGGAGGGGGGAAGGGGAGGGAGAGGGTTAGGGGGGAGGGGGAGGGGGGAGGGGAGGGGGGAAGGGGAGGGAGGGGGACCTCCCCTTTTCCCAGTACCCCTCTTTCCCCGTTGGGCCCGTCCCCGTAGGGTTTCCTTTGTAACCAGAAGGGGGGGAGGGAGGGTGGAAGGAGGGGGGAGGGGGAGAGGGATGGAAGGGTGGAGGGAGGGGGGGAGGATGGAGGGAAGGAGGGAGGGGGGGGAGTTAGGGGAGGAGGGGTGAGGGAGGTGGGGAGGGAGTTTGGGAGGAGGGGGGGAGGGAGTGGGGATGGAGGTGGGAAGGAGTGGGGAGGAAGGGGTTGAGGGGGGAAGGGGGGGAGGGAGGGAATAGGGGCCCCATGCTGATCTGTTTATGTTAAGTGACTTGCACAACTTTAAAAAACTGGCAGTTGCTTTTCGCAACAATGTTGCAACAATCTCACACAAGCATTGTGACGTCACAAGCTGAAGATGTAAATTTAAAACCGAGCTGATCTCTCATTGGTGCACGGGTGCCATTGTGACATCACGCGCTGAAGCCCCTTCAAGAAAAGGGTTAGAAATGAAAATTTAAACTTTAATATCTCTCTAGCTTTAAAAAGGTAGCTTCAATTTGAACGAAAGTACTTACAATAGTTGCCCAGGTTAATGGTGAATATGGCGGTACAAAAATCGTAGCGCTTTGGTGTACCTTCAGGGAGGAGTAGGGTTTGTAAGTTATGGACAGAAACTCTTCGGAATCTTCCGTATATACACACATACACACATACACACATACACACATACATACGGAATGTTGGACCGCAGAGTTTTAGTAGTATACTAGACCGAGTGGGCCCGTTGGGCCCGTCCTCGTAGGGTTTCCATTGTAACCGGGATGGGAGGAAAGGGGGAGGGTTGGGGGAGGGAAGGGGGAGGGAGGAGGGGAGGGAGGGGGGGAGGGGAGGGGGGGAGGGGGGAGGGAGAGGGGAGGGAGGGGGGTGGGGGGAGGGAGGGGGAGAGGGGGGGACGGGAGGGGGGAGGGGGGAAGGGAGGAGGGTAGGGGGGGAGGGAGAGGGGAGGGAGGTGGGTAGGGGGGAGGGAGGGAGGGGGACCTCCCCTTTTCCCAGTACCCCTCTTTCCCCGTTGGGCCCGTCCTCGTAGGGTTTCCATTGTAACCGGGAGGAGGGGAGGGCGGGAAGGGGGAGGGAGGGAGGAGGGAGGTGTGGAGGGAGGAGGGGAGGGGAGGGAGGGGGGAGGGGAGGGAGGGGGTAAGGGGGGAGGGGGAGGGAGGGGGAGGGGAGGGGAGGGGGAAGGGGGGAGGGAGGGGGACCTCCCCTTTTCCCAGTACCCCTCTTTCCCCGTTGGGCCCGTCCCCGTAGGGTTTCCATTGTAACCGGGAGGGGGGGGAGGGAGGGTGGAAGGAGGGGGGAGGGGGAGAGGGGTGGAAGGGTGGAGGGAGGGGGGGAGGGAGTGGGGGAGGGTCGGATGGAGGGAAGGAGGGACGGGTGAGTTAGGGGCTGAGTGGTGATGGAGGTTGGGATTGAGGGGGGAGAGAGTGGGGATGGAGGTGGGAAGGAGGGGGGAGGAAGAGGTTGAGGGGGGAAGTGGGACCTCCCCTTTTCCCAGTACCCCTCTTTCCCCCACCACCAAGCCCCCACCGCAACGACCCCTGTTGTCCCCCTCCCCAGTCCCCATTCTCAGACCCCCCCCCATTCTCTTGGAATAAAAAAAAACACTTTAAAAAAAATAAGTGCTTTTTAATTGCTTGTTTTGAAACATTCGCGGTTAAGTGCTTTTTTAAAAAACATTCGCGGTTAAGTGCTGGTTTTGAAACATTCGCGGCTACTTAGTGCTTCTGTCAGCTGCTTTTCGAAACAATGTTGCAACCATCTCACACAAGCATTGGGAGGATGGGAGGGAGGGAAGGGGAGGGAGGGAGGAGGGAGGTGTGGAGGGAGGAGGGGAGGGAGGGGGGAAGGGGAGGGGGGGAAGGGGGCGGGAGAGGGGAGGGAGGGGGGATGGGATGGGGAAGGGGGGAGTGAGGGGGACCTCCCCTTTTCCCAGTACCCCTCTTTCCCCGTTGGGCCCGTCCTCGTAGGGTTTCCATTGTAACCGGGAGGAGGGGAGGGAGGGAAGGGGGAGGGAGGGAGGAGGGAGGTGTGGAGGGAGGGGAGGGGGAGGGAGGGGGAGGGGAGGGGGGAAGGGGGGGGAGGGGGGAGGGAGAGGGGGAGGGAGGGGGGAGGGGGGAGGGAGAGGGGTAGGGAGGGAGGGGAGGGGGAAGGGGAGGGAGGGGGACCTCCCCTTTTCCCAGTACCCCTCTTTCCCCGTTGGGCCCGTCCTCGTAGGGTTTCCATTGTAACCGGGAGGAGGGGAGGGAGGGAAGGGGGAGGGAGGGAGGTGTGGAGGGGGAGGGAGGGGGGAGGGGAGGGGGGAAGGGGGGGAGGGAGGGGGGGTGGAGGTGGGAAGGAGTGGGGAGGAAGGGGTTGAGGGGGGAAGGGGGGGGAGGGAGGGAATAGGGGCCCCATGCTGATCTGTGTATGTTAAGTGACTCGCACAACTTTAAAAAACTGGCAGTTGCTTTTCGCAACAATGTTGCAACCATCTCACACAAGCATTGTGACGTCACAAGCTGAAGACCTTGAAAAAAAAGGTCAGAAAAAAAATTATGTAAATTTAAAGTAGTAAACACCCAATAGCAGCCGCTTGTCCATCGCGAGCTGATCTCTCATTGGTGCACGGGTGCCATTGTGACATCACGCGCTGAAGCCCCTTCAAGAAAAGGGTTAGAAATGAAAAATTTAAACTTTAATATCTCTCTAGCTTTAAAAAGGTAGCTTCAATTTGAACGAAAGTACTTACAATAGTTGCCCATGTTAATGGTGAATACGGCGGTACAAAAATCGTAGCGCTTTGGTGTACCGTCTGGGAGGAGTAGGGTTTGGCCCCTTCAAGAAAAGTGTTAGAAATGAAAATTTAAACTTTAATATCTCTCTAGCTTTAAAAAGGTAGCTTCAATTTGAACGAAAGTACTTACAATAGATGCCCAGGTTAATGGTGAATATGGCGGTACAAAAATCGTAGCGCTTTGGTGTACCGTCTGGGAGGAATAGGGTTTGTAAGTTATGGACAGAAATTCTTCGGAATCTTCCGTATATACACACATACACACATACATACGGAATGTTGGACCGCAGAGTTTTAGTAGTATATAGATAGATAGACTAGACCGAGTGGGCCCGTTGGGCCCGTCCTCGTAGGGTTTCCATTGTAACCGGGAGGGGAGGAAAGGGGGAGGGTTGGGGGAGGGAAGGGGGAGGGAGGAGGGGAGGGAGGGGGGGAGGGGAGGGGGGGAGGGGGGAGCGAGAGGGGAGGGAGGGGGGTAGGGGGGAGGGAGGGGGGAGAGGGGGGGATGGGAGGGGGGAGGGGGGAAGGGAGGAGGGAAGGGGGGGAGGGAGAGGGGAGGGAGGTGGGTAGGGGGGAGGGAGGGAGGGGGACCTCCCCTTTTCCCAGTACCCCTCTTTCCCCGTTGGGCCCGTCCTCGTAGGGTTTCCATTGTAACCGGGAGGAGGGGAGGGCGGGAAGGGGGAGGGAGGGAGGAGGGAGGTGTGGAGGGAGGAGGGGAGGGGAGGGAGGGGGGAGGGGAGGGAGGGGGGTAGGGGGAGGGAGGGGGAGGGGGAGGGGAGGGGGAAGGGGGGAGGGAGGGGGACCTCCCCTTTTCCCAGTACTCCTCTTTCCCCGTTGGGCCTGTCCTCATAGGGTTTCAATTGTAACCGGGAGGGGGGGAGGGAGGGTGGAAGGAGGGGGGAGAGGGATGGAAGGGTGGAGGGAGGGGGGGAGGGATTGGGGAGGGAGGGATGGAGGGAAGGAGGGAGGGGGGAGTTAGGGGGGAGGGGGGAGGGAGGGGGAGGAGGGGGGGAGGGAGTGGGGATGGAGGTGGGAAGGAGGGGGGATGAAGGGGTTGAGGGGGGAAGGGGGACCTCCCCTTTTCCCAGTACCCCTCTTTCCCCGTTGGGCCCGTCCTCATAGGGTTTCCATTGTAACCGGGAGGGGGGAGGGAGGGAGGTGTGGAGGGAGGAGGGGAGGGGGAGGGAGGGGGGAGGGGAGGGGGGAAGGGGAGGGGGGAGGGAGTAGGGGGGAGTGGAGGGAGGGGGATCTCCCCTTTTCCCAGTACCCCTCTTTCCCCGTTGGGCCCGTCCCCGTAGGGTTTCCATTGTAACCGGGAGGGGGGGAGGGAGGGTGGAAGGAGGGGGGAGGTGGAGAGGGATGGAAGGGTGGAGGGAGGGGGGAGGGAGTGAGGGAGGGTGGGATGGAGGGAAGGAGGGAGTGGGGGAGTTAGGGGTTGAGTGGTGATGGAGGTTGGGATTGAGGGGGGAGGGAGGGGGGGAGCGAGTGGGGATGGAGGTGGGAAGGAGGGGGGAGGAAGGGGTTGAGGGGGGAAGTGGAACCTCCCCTTTTCCCAGTACCCCTCTTTCCCCCACCACCAAGCACCCTCCGCAACGACCCCTGTTGTCCCCCTCCCCAGTCCCCATTCTCAGACCCCCCCCCCATTCTCTCTCTCCCCCAGACACACTCTCAGTGCTTTTTTCGAAACACTTGCCCTGGTGGCCCACGAGCATAGGGGCCCAATGCTGATCTGTGTATGTTAAGTGACTTGCAATAAAAAAAAATACTTTAAAAAAAGATAAGTGCTTTTTAAGTGCTTGTTTTGAAACATTCGCGGTCACATAGTGCTTCTCACTGCGATCTGTTAGTGGTGCGTTTCGAAACAATGTAGCACCCATCTCAAACAAGCATTGGTAGGATGGGAGGGAGGGAAGGGGAGGGAGGGAGGAGAGAGGTGTGGAGGGAGGGGGAAGGGGAGGGGGGAACGGGGAGGGAGAGGAGAGGGAGGGGGGATGGGATGGGGGAAGGGGGGTGGGAGGGGGACCTCCCCTTTTCCCAGTACCCCTCTTTCCCCGTTGGGCCCGTCCTCGTAGGGTTTCCATTGTAACCGGGAGGAGGGGAGGGAGGGAGGAGGGAGGTGTGGAGGGAGGAGGGGAGGGGGAAGGGGGAGGGAGAGGGTTAGGGGGGAGGGGGAGGGGAGGGGAGGGAGGGGGACCTCCCCTTTTCCCAGTACCCCTCTTTCCCCGTTGGGCCCATCCCCGTAGGGTTTCCTTTGTAACCAGAAGGGGGGAGGGAGGGTGGAAGGAGGGGGGAGGGGGAGAGGGATGGAAGGGTGGAGGGAGGGGGGGAGGGATGGAGGGAAGGAGGGAGGGGGGGGAGTTAGTGGAGGAGGGGTGAGGGAGGTGGGGAGGGAGTTGGGGAGGAGGGGGGGAGGGAGTGGGGATGGAGGTGGGAAGGAGTGGGGAGGAAGGGGTTGAGGGGGGAAGGGGGGGAGGGAGGGAATAGGGGCCCCATGCTGATCTGTGTATGTTAAGTGACTTGCACAACTTTAAAAAACTGGCAGTTGCCTTTCGCAACAATGTTGCAACAATCTCACACAAGCATTGTGACGTCACAAGCTGAAGATGTAAATTTAAAACCGAGCTGATCTCTCATTGGTGCACGGGTGCCATTGTGACATCACGCGCTGAAGCCCCTTCAAGAAAAGGGTTAGAAATGAAAATTAAACTTTAATATCTCTCTAGCTTTAAAAAGGTAGCTTCAATTTGAACGAAAGTACTTACAATAGTTGCCCATGTTAATGGTGAATATGGCGGTACAAAAATCGTAGCGCTTTGGTGTACCGTCAGGGAGGAGTAGGGTTTGTAAGTTATGGACAGAAACTCTTCGGAATCTTTGCGTACATACACATATACATCCATACATACGGAATGTTGGACCGCAGAGTTTTAGTAGTATACTAGACCGAGTGGGCCCGTTGGGCCCGTCCTCGTAGGGTTTCCATTGTAACCGGGAGGGGAGGAAAGGGGGAGGGTTGGGGGAGGGAAGGGGGAGGGAGGAGGGGAGGGAGGGGGTAGGGGGGAGGGAGGGGGGAGAGGGGGGGATGGGAGGGGGGAGGGGAGGGGGGAAGGGAGGAGGGAAGGGGGGGAGGGAGAGGGGAGGGAGGTGGGTAGGGGGGAGGGGGAGGGAGGGGGAGGGAGAGGGGAGGGAGAGGGGAGGGGAGGGGGAAGGGGGGAGGGAGGGGGACCTCCCCTTTTCCCAGTACTCCTCTTTCCCCGTTGGGCCCGTCCTCGTAGGGTTTCCATTGTAACCGGGAGGGGGGGAGGGAGGGAGGAGGGAGGTGTGGAGGGAGGTGTGGAGGGAGGAGGGGAGGGGGAGGGAGGGGGGGAGGGAAGGGGGAGGGGGGAAGAGGGGTAGGGGGAGGGGAGGGAGGAGGGGAGGGAGGGGAACTCCCCTTTTCCCAGTACCCCTCTTTCCCCGTTGGGCCCGTCCCCGTAGGGTTTCCATTGTAACCGGGAGGGGGGGAGGGAGGGTGGAAGGAGGGGGGAGGGGGAGAGGGGTGGAAGGGTGGAGGGAGGGGGGGAGGGAGTGGGGGAGGGTCGGATGGAGGGAAGGAGGGAGGGGTGAGTTAGGGGCTGAGTGGTGATGGAGGTTGGGATTGAGGGGGAGAGAGTGGGGATGGAGGTGGGAAGGAGGGGGGAGGAAGAGGTTGAGGGGGAAGTGGGACCTCCCCTTTTCCCAGTACCCCTCTTTCCCCCACCACCAAGCCCCCACCGCAACGACCCCTGTTGTCCCCCTACCCAGTCCCCATTCTCAGACCACCCCCCATTCTCTTGGAATAAAAAAAAATACTTTAAAAAAAAAAGTGCTTTTTAATTGCTTGTTTTGAAACATTCGCGGTTAAGTGCTTTTTTAAAAAACATTCGCGGTTAAGTGCTGGTTTTGAAACATTCGCGGCTACTTAGTGCTTCTGTCAGTTGCTTTTCGAGGGAGGGAGTAGGGAGGTGTGGAGGGGGGAGGGGAGGGGGAGGGAGGGGGGGAGGGGAGGGGGGAAGGGGGGGAGGGAGAGGGGAGGGAAGAGGGTAGGGGGGAGGGAGAAGGGAGGGAGGGGGGAGTGAGGGGGGAGGGAGGGGAACCTCCCATTTTCCCAGTACCCCTCTTTCCCCATTGGGCCCGTCCTCGTAGGGTTTCCATTGTAACCGGGAGGAGGGGAGGGAGGGTGGAAGGAGGGGGGAGGGGGAGAGGGATGGAATGGTGGAGGGAGGGGGGAGGGAGTGGGGGAGGGTGGGATGGAGGGAAGGAGGGAGGGGGGGAGTTAGGGGCTGAGTGGTGATGGAGGTTGGGATTGAGGGGGGAGGGAGGGGGGGAGGGAGTGGGGATGGAGGTGGGAAGGAGGGGGGAGGAAGGGGTTGAGGGGGGAAGTGGGACCTCCCCTTTTCCCAGTACCCCTCTTTCCCCCACCACCAAGCCCCCTCCGCAACGACCCCTGTTGTCCCCAGTCCCCATTCACAGATCCCCCCCCCCCCATTCTCTCTCTCCCCCATACACACTCTCAGTGCTTTTTTCGAAACATTCGCGGTCACATAGTGCTTCTCACTGTAGCACCCATCTCAAACAAGCATTGGGAGGATGGGAGGGAGGGAAGGGGAGGGAGGGAGGAGGGAGGTGTGGAGGGAGGAGGGGAGGGAAGGGGGGAAGGGGAGGGGGGTGAAGGGGGGGAAGGGGGAGGGAGAGGGGAGGGAGGGGGGATGGGATGGGGGAAGGGGGGAGGGAGGGGGACCTCCCCTTTTCCCAGTACCCCTCTTTCCCCGTTGGGCCCGTCCTCGTAGGGTTTCCATTGTAACCGGTAGGAGGGGAGGGAGGGAAGGGGGAGGGAGGGAGGAGTTAGGAGAGGAGGGGTGAGGGAGGTGGGGAGGGAGTTGGGGAGGAGGGGGGGAGGGAGTGGGGATGGAGGTGGGAAGGAGTGGGGAGGAAGGGGTTGAGGGGGGAAGGGGGGGGGAGGGAAGGAATAGGGGCCCCATGCTGATCTGTGTATGTTAAGTGACTGGCACAACTTTAAAAAATTGGCAGTTGCTTTTCGCAACAATGTTGCAACCCTCTCACACAAGCATTGTGACGTCACAAGCTGAAGACCTTGAAAAAAAAGGTCAGAAAAAAAATAATGTAAATCTAAAGTAGTAAACACCCAATAGCAGCCGCTTGTCCATCGCGAGCTGATCTCTCATTGGTGCACGGGTGCCATTGTGACATCACGCGCTGAAGCCCCTTCAAGAAAAGGGTTAGAAATGAAAATTTTAACTTTAATATCTCTCTAGCTTTAAAAAGGTAGCTTCAATTTGAACGAAAGTACTTACAATAGTTGCCCATTTTAATGGTGAATACGGCGGTACAAAAATCGTAGCGCTTTGGTGTACCGTCTGGGAGGAGTAGGGTTTGGCCCCTTCAAGAAAAGTGTTAGAAATGAAAATTTAAACTTTAATATCTCTCTAGCTTTAAAAAGGTAGCTTCAATTTGAACGAAAGTACTTACAATAGTTGCCCATGTTAATGGTGAATATGGCGGTACAAAAATCGTAGCGCTTTGGTGTACCGTCTGGGAGGAGTAGGGTTTGTAAGTTATGGACAGAAATCTTCGGAATCTTTCGTACATACGGAATCTTCCGTACATACACACGAACCCAGAGTTTTAGTAGTATATAGATAGACTAGACCGAGTGGGCCCGTTGGGCCCGTCCTCGTAGGGTTTCCATTGTAACCGGGAGGATGGGAGGGAGGGAAGTGGGAGGGAGGGGGGGAGGGGAGGGTGGAGTGGAGGGGGGAGGGGAGGGGGAAGGAGGGGAGGGGGATGGGGAGGGAGAGGGGAGGGAGGGGGGTGGGGGGAGGGTCTATTTTACTTTAAAATAAACAGCGTTCTTTGTTGAAAAGGAAATAAACTTATCTATAGAGCATCAGCTTTTTTAAAATAAATAAAATCAAACTTAATGAAAATCACATTCCTCATTTTAAATAAATGTCTTTGTTATAAATGAAATCAAACAGCGGGAGAGGCGACGGCGACTACACCTCCCGGCGGTCAGCGCTGCTGGGACGGGAGGGAGGGAGGGAGGGATGAGGGAGGGAGGAGAGTGGGGAGGGAGGGGTACCTCCCCTTTTCCCAGTACTCTTCTTTCCCAAACCACCAAGCCCCCTGTTGTCCCCCTCCCCAGTCCCCATTCTCAGACCCCCCCATTCTCTCTCCCCCAGATACACTCTTACTCTCCCCCCCCCTTTCCCCAGCACACCCCTTTCCCCGTTGGGCCCGTCCTCGTAGGGTTTCCATTGTAACCGTGAGGCAGGGAGGGAGGGGGGAGGGAGGGAAGAGGGAGGTGTGGAGGGAGGAGGGGAGGGGGAGGGAGGGGGAGGGGGGAAGGGGGGGAGGTGGAGGGAGGGGGGAGGGAGAGGGGGAGGGGTGGGGGGAAGGGGTGAGGGTGGAAGGGGGAGGGAGGGGGACCTCCCCTTTTCCCAGTACCCCTCTTTCCCCGTTGTGCCCGTCCTCGTAAGGTTTCCATTGTAACCGGGAGGGGAGTGGGGGGGAGGGAAGGGAGGAGGGAGGTGTGGAGGGGGGAGGGGAGGGGGAGGGGGGAAGGGGCAAGGGGGAGGGAGAGGGGAGGGAGGGGGTAGGGAGGGGGGAAGGGGGGAGGGAGGGGGACCACCCGTTTTCCCAGTACCCCTCTTTCCCCGTTGGGCCCGTCGTCGTAGGGATTCCATTGTAACCGGGAGGAGGGGAGGTAGGGAAGGGGGAGGGAGGGAGGAGGGAGGTGTGGAGGGAGGAGGGGAGGGGGAGGGAGGAGGGGAGGGGGAGGGAGGAGGGGAGGGGGAGGGAGGGGGAAGGGGGACGAGGGAGAGGGGAGGGAGGGGGGTAGGGGGGAGGGAGGAGGGAGGTGTGGAGGGAGGAGGGGAGGGGGAGGGAGGGGGGAGGGGAGGGGGGAGGGAGAGGGGGAGGGGGAGGGAGGGAGCGTGTAAGGGGGAGGGAGGGGGACCTCCCCTTTTCCCAGTACCCCTCTTTCCCCGTTGGGCCCGTCCTCGTAGGGTTTCCATTGTAACCGGGAGGAGGGGAGGGAGGGAAGGGGAGGGAGGGAGGAGGGAGGTGTGGAGGGAGGAGGGGAGGGGAGGGAGGGGGTAGGGGGGAGGGGGAGGGAGGGGGGAGGGGAGGGGGAAGGGGGAAGGGAGGGGGACCTCCCCTTTTCCCAGTACCCCTCTTTCCCCGATGGGCCCGTCCTCGTAGGGTTTCAATTGTAACCGGGAGGGGGGAGGGAGGGTGGAAGGAGGGGGGAGAGGGATGGAAGGGTGGAGGGAGGGGGGAGGGATTGGGGAGGGAGGGATGGAGGGAAGGAGGGAGGGGGGGAGTTAGGGGGAGGGGGAGGGGGGAGGGAGTTGGGGAGGGAGGGGGAGGAGGGGGGAGGGAGTGCGGATGGAGGTGGGAAGGAAGGGGTTGAGGGGGGAAGGGGGACCTCCCCTTTTCCCAGTACCCCTCTTTCCCCGTTGGGCCCGTCCCCGTAGGGTTTCCATTGTAACCGGGAGGGGGGAGGGAGGGTGGAAGGAGGGGGGAGGGGGAGAGGGATGGAAGGGTGGAGGGAGTTGGGAGGGAGTGGGGGAGGGTGGGATGGAGGGAAGGAGGGAGGGGGGGAGTTAGGGGCTGAGTGGTAATGAAGGTTGGGATTGAGGGGGAGGGAGGGGGGGAGGGAGTGGGGATGGAGGTGGGAAGGAGGGGGGAGGAAGGGGTTGAGAGGTGAAGTGGGACCTCCCCTTTTCCCAGTACCCCTCTTTCCCCGTTGGGCCCGTCCTCGTAGGGTTTCCATTGTAACCGGGAGGAGGGGAGGGAGGGAGGAGGGAGGTGTGGAGGGAGGAGGGGAGGGGGGAAGGGGGAGGGAGAGGGTTAGGGGGGAGGGGGAGGGGGGAGGGGAGGGGAGGGAGGGGGACCTCCCCTTTTCCCAGTACCCCTCTTTCCCCGTTGGGCCCATCCCCGTAGGGTTTCCTTTGTAACCAGAAGGGGGGAGGGAGGGTGGAAGGAGGGGGGAGGGGGAGAGGGATGGAAGGGTGGAGGGAGGGGGGGAGGGATGGAGGGAAGGAGGGAGGGGGGGGAGTTAGGGGAGGAGGGGTGAGGGAGGTGGGGAGGGAGTTGGGGAGGAGGGGGGGAGGGAGTGGGGATGGAGGTGGGAAGGAGTGGGGAGGAAGGGGTTGAGGGGGGAAGGGGGGGAGGGAGGGAATAGGGGCCCCATGCTGATCTGTGTATGTTAAGTGACTTGCACAACTTTAAAAAACTGGCAGTTGCCTTTCGCAACAATGTTGCAACAATCTCACACAAGCATTGTGACGTCACAAGCTGAAGATGTAAATTTAAAACCGAGCTGATCTCTCATTGGTGCACGGGTGCCATTGTGACATCACGCGCTGAAGCCCCTTCAAGAAAAGGGTTAGAAATGAAAATTAAACTTTAATATCTCTCTAGCTTTAAAAAGGTCGCTTCAATTTGAACGAAAGTACTTACAATAGTTGCCCATGTTAATGGTGAATATGGCGGTACAAAAATCGTAGCGCTTTGGTGTACCGTCAGGGAGGAGTAGGGTTTGTAAGTTATGGACAGAAACTCTTCGGAATCTTTGCGTACATACACATATACATCCATACATACGGAATGTTGGACCGCAGAGTTTTAGTAGTATACTAGACCGAGTGGGCCCGTTGGGCCCGTCCTCGTAGGGTTTCCATTGTAACTGGGAGGATGGGAGGGAGGGAAGAGGGAGGGAGGGAGGTGTGGAGGGAGCAGGGGAGGGGGAGGGAGGGGGGGAGGGGAGGGTGGAGTGGAGGGGGGAAGGGGGGGAGGGAGGGGGACCTCCCCTTTTCCCAGTACCCCTCTTTCCCCGTTGGGCCCGTCCCCGTAGGGTTTCCATTGTAACGGGGAGGGGGGAGGGGAGGGAGGGGGGTAGGGGGGAGGGGGAGGGAGGGGGAGGGAGAGGGGAGGGGGAAGGGGGGAGGGAGGGGGACCTCCCCTTTTCCCAGTACTCCTCTTTCCCCGTTGGGCCCGTCCTCGTAGGGTTTCCATTGTAACCGGGAGGGGGGGAGGGAGGGAGGAGGGAGGTGTGGAGGGAGGTGTGGAGGGAGGAGGGGAGGGGGAGGGAGGGGGGGAGGGGAGGGGGAGGGGGGAAGAGTGGTAGGGGGGAGGGGAGGGAGGAGGGGAGGGAGGGGGAACTCCCCTTTTCCCAGTACCCCTCTTTCCCCGTTGGGCCCGTCCCCGTAGGGTTTCCATTGTAACCGGGAGGGGGGGAGGGAGGGTGGAAGGAGGGGGGAGGGGGAGAGGGGTGGAAGGGTGGAGGGATGGGGGGAGGGAGTGGGGGAGGGTCGGATGGAGGGAAGGAGGGAGGGGTGAGTTAGGGGCTGAGTGGTGATGGAGGTTGAGATTGAGGGGGGAGAGAGTGGGGATGGAGGTGGGAAGGAGGGGGGAGGAAGAGGTTGAGGGGGAAGTGGGACCTCCCCTTTTCCCAGTACCCCTCTTTCCCCCACCACCAAGCCCCCACCGCAACGACCCCTGTTGTCCCCCTACCCAGTCCCCATTCTCAGACCTCCCCCCATTCTCTTGGAATAAAAAAAAATGCTTTAAAAAGAAGTGCTTTTTAATTGCTTGTTTTGAAACATTCGCGGTTAAGTGCTTTTTTAAAAAACATTCGCGGTTAAGTGCTGGTTTTGAAACATTCGCGGCTATTTAGTGCTTCTGTCAGTTGCTTTTCGAGAGAGGGAGTAGGGAGGTGTGGAGGGGGGAGGGGAGGGGGAGGGAGGGGGGGAGGGGAGGGGGGAAGGGGGGGAGGGAGAGGGGAGGGAAGTGGGTAGGGGGGAGGGGGAGGGAGGGGGGAAGGGGAGGGAGGGGGAAGGGGAGGGGGAGGGAGGGGGGGAGGGAGAAGGGAGGGAGGGGGGAGTGAGGGGGGAGGGAGGGGAACCTCCCATTTTCCCAGTACCCCTCTTTCCCCATTGGGCCCGTCCTCGTAGGGTTTCCATTGTAACCGGGAGGAGGGGAGGGAGGGAAGGGGGAGGGAGGGAGGAGGGAGGTGTGGAGGTGTGGAGGGAGGAGGGGAGGGGAGGGGGAGGGGAGGGGGGGAGGGGGGAAGGGGGGAGGAGGGAGGGAGAGGGGAGGGAGGGGGGTAGGGGGGAGGTAAGGGGGAGGGAGGGGGAGGGGAGGGGGGAAGGGGGAGGGAGGGGGATCTCCCCTTTTCCCAGTACCCCTCTTTCCCCGTTGGGCCCGTCCTCATAGGGTTTCCATTGTAACCGGGAGGAGGGGAGGGAGGGAAGGGGGAGGGAGGGAGGAGGGAGGTGTGGAGGGAGGAGGGGAGGGGAGGGAGGGGGAGGGGAGGGAGGGGGGTAGGGGGGAGGGGGAGGGAGGGGAAGGGGGGAGGGGAGGGGGAAGGGGGTAGTGAGGGGGACCTCCCCTTTTCCCAGTACCCCTCTTTCCCCGTTGGGCCCGTCCTCGTAGGGTTTCCATTGTAACGGGGAGGGGGGAGGGAGGGTGGAAGGAGGGGGGAGGGGGAGAGGGATGGAAGGGTGGAGGGAGGGGGGAGGGATTGGGGGAGGGAGGGATGGAGGGAAGGAGGGAGGGGGGAGTTAGAGGGGAGGGAGGGGGGAGGGAGTTGGGGAGGGAGGGGGAGGAGGGGGGGAGGGAGTGGGGATGGAGGTGGGAAGGAGGGGGGATGAAGGGGTTGAGGGGGGAAGGGGGACCTCCCCTTTTCCCAGTACCCCTCTTTCCCCGTTCGGCCCGTCCTCGTAGGGTTTCCATTGTAACCGGGAGGGAGGGGGGAGGGAGGTGTGGAGGGAGGTGTGGAGGGAGGAGGGGAGGGGGAGGGAGGGGGAGGGGAGTGGGGAAGGGGGAGGGAAGGGGGGAGCGGGTAGGGGGGAGGGGAGGGGGATCTCCCCTTTTCCCAGTACCCCTCTTTCCCCGTTGGGCCCGTCCCCGTAGGGTTTCCATTGTAACCGGGAGGGGGGGAGGGAGGGTGGAAGGAGGGGGGAGGGGGAGAGGGATGGAATGGTGGAGGGAGGGGGGAGGGAGTGGGGGAGGGTGGGATGGAGGGAAGGAGGGAGGGGGGGAGTTAGGGGCTGAGTGGTGATGGAGGTTGGGATTGAGGGGGGAGGGAGGGGGGGAGGGAGTGGGGATGGAGGTGGGAAGGAGGGGGGAGGAAGGGGTTGAGGGGGGAAGTGGGACCTCCCCTTTTCCCAGTACCCCTCTTTCCCCCACCACCAAGCCCCCTCCGCAACGCCCCCTGTTGTCCCCAGTCCCCATTCACAGACCCCCCCCCCCCCATTCTCTCTCTCCCCCATACACACTCTCAGTGCTTTTTTCGAAACATTCGCGGTCACATAGTGCTTCTCACTGTAGCACCCATCTCAAACAAGCATTGGGAGGATGGGAGGGAGGGAAGGGGAGGGAGGGAGGAGGGAGGTGTGGAGGGAGGAGGGGAGGGAAGGGGGGAAGGGGGAGGGAGAGGGGAGGGAGGGGGGATGGGATGGGGGAAGGGGGGAGGGAGGGGGACCTCCCCTTTTCCCAGTACCCCTCTTTCCCCGTTGGGCCCGTCCTCGTAGGGTTTCCATTGTAACCGGGAGGAGGGGAGGGAGGGAAGGGGGAGGGAGGGAGGAGGGGAGGGGGGGAGGGGAGGGAGGTGGGGAGGGAGTTGGGGAGGAGGGGGGGAGGGAGTGGGGATGGAGGTGGGAAGGAGTGGGGAGGAAGGGGTTGAGGGGGGAAGGGGGGGAGGGAGGGAATAGGGGCCCCATGCTGATCTATGTATGTTAAGTGACTTGCACAACTTTAAAAAACTGGCAGTTGCTTTTCGCAACAATGTTGCAACAATCTCACACAAGCATTGTGACGTCACAAGCTGAAGATGTAAATTTAAAACCGAGCTGATCTCTCATTGGTGCACGGGTGCCATTGTGACATCACGCGCTGAAGCCCCTTCAAGAAAAGGGTTAGAAATGAGAAATTTTAACTTTAATATCTCTCTAGCTTTAAAAAGGTAGCTTCAATTTGAACGAAAGTACTTACAATAGTTGCCCATGTTAATGGTGAATATGGCGGTACAAAAATCGTAGCGCTTTGGTGTACCGTCTGGGAGGAGTAGGGTTTGTAAGTTATGGACAGAAATCTTCGGAATCTTCCGTACAAACATACGGAATCTTCCGTATATACATACGGAATGTTGGACCGCAGAGTTTTAGTAGTATACTAGAACAAGTGTGCCCGTTCAAAGCGGGCCCGTTGGGCCCGTCCCCACACCCAGGGAGTGGTGGAGGGAGGGAGGTGTTGAGGATGGAGGGGGGGAGGGTGATGAGAGATGGGGCGGTATTTGTGGAGGGGGGAGAGAGTGAGGGGGGAGGGGGCCCGGGGGGGGGGGATAGCGGGGAGATGTTCTCCCGGGTGTGGGAGAGAGGAGAGAAGCAAGGGGAGAGAGGAGAGGTGAGCCGGTGATCGCGGGCTGGCGCCGCTAACGGCGTCCATTGTTTTGGTGCGAGTGAGGAGATGCCGTGCATGCGTGCTGAGTACAGAGTGAGGAGATTCTGCGCATGCGTACTGAGCACTGCCGGACCGCAGCGCCCCCCTTCTGTCAAAACTTCGATAAATGAGGGGGGGCAGCACTTTTAGACCTCTGTAACTTAAACAATATGCGTCCGAATTAAATAAAAATATCATTTTCCAGCAGCGAACCGCATGCTGATTAAGGCAGTTCAAAAATCGTGGCGCTACGGTTCACCGTTTTGCCGGAATTGCCGTATTCAGCCGACATCAGTGGAATATATATACAACGCTACAAGATCTGAGTTTTAGTAGTATACTAGACCGAGTGGGCCCGTTGGGCCCGTCCCCGTAGGGTTTCCATTGTAACCGGGAGGGGGGGGAGGGAGGGTGGAAGGAGGGGGGAGGGGGAGAGGGGTGGAAGGGTGGAGGGAGGGGGGGAGGGAGTGGGGGAGGGTCGGATGGAGGGAAGGAGGGACGGGTGAGTTAGGGGCTGAGTGGTGATGGAGGTTGGGATTGAGGGGGGAGAGAGTGGGGATGGAGGTGGGAAGGAGGGGGGAGGAAGAGGTTGAGGGGGAAGTGGGACCTCCCCTTTTCCCAGTACCCCTCTTTCCCCCACCACCAAGCCCCCACCGCAACGACCCCTGTTGTCCCCCTCCCCAGTCCCCATTCTCAGACCCCCCCCATTCTCTTGGAATAAAAAAAAACACTTTAAAAAAAATAGTGCTTTTTAATTGCTTGTTTTGAAACATTCGCGGTTAAGTGCTTTTTTAAAAAACATTCGCGGTTAAGTGCTGGTTTTGAAACATTCGCGGCTACTTAGTGCTTCTGTCAGCTGCTTTTCGAAACAATGTTGCAACCATCTCACACAAGCATTGGGTTGATGGGAGGGAGGGAAGGGGAGGGAGGGAGGAGGGAAGTGTGGAGGGAGGAGGGGAGGGAGGGGGGAAGGGGAGGGGGGGAAGGGGGCGGGAGAGGGGAGGGAGGGGGGATGGGATGGGGAAGGGGGGAGTGAGGGGGACCTCCCCTTTTCCCAGTACCCCTCTTTCCCCGTTGGGCCCATCCTCGTAGGGTTTCCATTGTAACCGGGAGGAGGGGAGGGAGGGAAGGGGGAGGGAGGGAGGTGTGGAGGGGGAGGGAGGGGGGAGGGGAGGGGGGAAGGGGGGGAGGGAGGGGGGGTGGAGGTGGGAAGGAGTGGGGAGGAAGGGGTTGAGGGGGGAAGGGGGGGAGGGAGGGAATAGGGGCCCCATGCTGATCTGTGTATGTTAAGTGACTCGCACAACTTTAAAAAACTGGCAGTTGCTTTTCGCAACAATGTTGCAACCATCTCACACAAGCATTGTGACGTCACAAGCTGAAGACCTTGAAAAAAAAGGTCAGAAAAAAAATTATGTAAATTTAAAGTAGTAAACACCCAATAGCAGCCGCTTGTCCATCGCGAGCTGATCTCTCATTGGTGCACGGGTGCCATTGTGACATCACGCGCTGAAGCCCCTTCAAGAAAAGGGTTAGAAATGAAAAATTTAAACTTTAATATCTCTCTAGCTTTAAAAAGGTAGCTTCAATTTGAACGAAAGTACTTACAATAGTTGCCCATGTTAATGGTGAATACGGCGGTACAAAAATCGTAGCGCTTTGGTGTACCGTCTGGGAGGAGTAGGGTTTGGCCCCTTCAAGAAAAGTGTTAGAAATGAAAATTTAAACTTTAATATCTCTCTAGCTTTAAAAAGGTAGCTTCAATTTGAACGAAAGTACTTACAATAGTTGCCCAGGTTAATGGTGAATATGGCGGTACAAAAATCGTAGCGCTTTGGTGTACCGTCTGGGAGGAATAGGGTTTGTAAGTTATGGACAGAAATTCTTCGGAATCTTCCGTATATACACACATACACACATACATACGGAATGTTGGACCGCAGAGTTTTAGTAGTATATAGATAGACTAGACCGAGTGGGCCCGTTGGGCCCGTCCTCGTAGGGTTTCCATTGTAACTGGGAGGATGGGAGGGAGGGAAGAGGGAGGGAGGGAGGAGGGAGGTGTGGAGGGAGCAGGGGAGAGGGAGGGGGGGAGGGGAGGGTGGAGTGGAGGGAGAAGGGGGGGAGGGAGGGGGACCTCCCCTTTTCCCAGTACCCCTCTTTCCTCGTTGGGCCTGTCCCCGTAGGGTTTCCATTGTAACCGGGAGGGGGGGAGGAAGGGTGGAAGGAGGGGGGAGGGGGAGGGGGAGAGGGATGGAAGGGTGGAGGGAGGGGGGTGGGAGTGGGGGAGGGAGGGATGGAGGGAGGGGGGGAGTTAGGGGGGAGGGTTGAGGGAGGTGGAGAGGGATGGGGAGGGAGGGGGAGGAGGGGGGAGGGAGTGGGGATGGAGATGGGAAGGAGGGGGAGGAAGGGGTTGAGGGGTGAAGGGGACCTCCCCTTTTCCCAGTACCCCTCTTTCCTCCACCACCAAGCCCCCTCCGCAACGACCCCTGTTGTCCCCATCCCCAGTCCCCATTCTCAGACCCCCCCCCCATTCTCTCTCTCCCCCAGACACACTCTCAGTGCTTTTTTCGAAACACTTGCCCCGGTGGCCCACGAGCATAGGGGCCCAATGCTGATCTGTGTATGTTAAGTGACTTGCAATTAAAAAAAATACTTTAAAAAAAGATAAGTGCTTTTTAAGTGCTCGTTTTGAAACATTCGCGGTGACATAGTGCTTCTCACTGCGATCTGTTAGTGGTGCTTTTCGAAACAATTTTGCACCCATCTCACACAAGCATTTGGAGGTTTGGAGGGAGGGAAGGGGAGGGAGGGAGGAGGGAGGTGTGGAGGGAGGAGGGGAGGGAGGGGGAAGGGGAGGGGGGAAGGGGGGGAGGGGGAAGGGAGAGGGGAGAGATGGGTGATGGGATGGGGGAAGGGGGGAGGGAGGGGGACCTCCCCTTTTCCCAGTACCCCTCTTTCCCCGTTGGTCCCGTCCCCGTAGGGTTTCCATTGTAACCGTGAGGGGGAGGGAGGGTGGAAGGAGGGTGGAGGGGGAGAGGGGTGGAGGGAGGGGGGAGGGATTGGTGGATGGAGGGATTGTGGGAATGAGGGATGGGGGAGTTAGGTGGGGAGTGTTGAGGGATGGGGGAGGAAGTTTTGGAGGGAGGGGGTGGAGGGAAGGGAGGGAGAGGGGGAGGGGGGAGGGGGGAAGGGGAGGGAGGGGGACCTCCCCTTTTCCCAGTACCCCTCTTTCCCCGTTGGGCCCGTCTCCGTAGAGTTTCCATTGTAACCGGGAGGGGGGGAGGGAGGGTGGAAGGAGGGGGGAGGGGGAGAGGGATGGAAGGGTGGAGGGAGGGGGGAGGGAGTGGGGGAGTGTGGGATGGAGGGAAGGAGGGAGGGGGGGAGTTAGGGGCTGAGTGGTGATGGAGGTTGGAATTGAGGGGGGAGGGAGGGGGGGAGGGAGTGGGGATGGAGGTGGGAAGGAGGGGGGAGGAAGGGGTTGAGGGGGGAAGTGGGACCTCCCCTTTTCCCAGTATCCCTCTTTCCCCCACCACCAAGCCCCCTCCGCAATGACCCCTGTTGTCCCCCTCCCCAGTCCCCATTCTCAGACCCCCCCCATTCTCTCTCTCCCCCAGACACACTCTCAGTGCTTTTTTCGAAACACTTGCCCCGGTGGCCCACGAGCATAGGGGCCCAATGCTGATCTGTGTATGTTAAGTGACTTGCAATAAAAAAAAAAACTTTAAAAAAAGATAAGTGCTTTTTAAGTGCCTGTTTTGAAACATTCACGGTCACATAGTGCTTCTCACTGCGATCTGTTAGTGGTGCTTTTCGAAACAATGTAGCACCCATCTCAAACAAGCATTGGGAGGATGGGAGGGAGGGAAGGGGAGGGAGGGAGGAGAGAGGTGTGGAGGGAGGGGGGAAGGGGAGGGGGGAACGGGGGGAAGGGGGAGGGAGAGGGGAGGGAGGGGGGATGGGATGGGGGAAGGGGGAGGGAGGAGGGGAGGGAGGGGGGAGGGGAGGGGGGAGGGAGAGGGGGAGGGAGGGGGTTAGGGGGAGGGAGGGGGAGAGGGGGGGATGGGAGGGGGGAGGGGAGGGAAGGGAGGAGGGAAGGGGGGAGGGAGAGGGGAGGGAGGTGGGTAGGGGGGAGGGAGGGAGGGGGACCTCCCCTTTTCCCAGTACCCCTCTTTCCCCGTTGGGCCCGTCCTCGTAGGGTTTCCATTGTAACCGGGAGGAGGGGAGGGCGGGAAGGGGGAGGGAGGGAGGAGGGAGGTGTGGAAGGAGGAGGGGAGTGGAGGGAGGGGGAGGGTAGGGAGGGGGGTAGGGGGGAGGGAGAGGGGGGAGGGGGAAGGGGGGAGGGAGGGGGACCTCCCCTTTTCCCAGTACTCCTCTTTCCCCGTTGGGCCCGTCCTCGTAGGGTTTCAAGGAGGGGGGAGAGGGATGGAAGGGTGGAGGGAGGGGGGGGAGGGATTGGGGAGGGAGGGATGGAGGGAAGGAGGGAGGGGGGAGTTAGGGGGGAGGGGGGAGGGAGTTGGGGAGGGAGGGGGAGGAGGGGGGGAGGGAGTGGGGATGGAGGTGGGAAGGAGGGGGGATGAAGGGGTTGAGGGGGGAAGGGGGACCTCCCCTTTTCCCAGTACCCCTCTTTCCCCGTTGGGCCCGTCCTCATAGGGTTTCCATTGTAACCGGGAGGGGGGGAGGGAGGGAGGAGGGAGGTGTGGAGGGAGGAGGGGAGGGGGAGGGAGGGGGGGAGGGGAGGGGGGAAGGGGAGGGGGGAAGGGGGTAGGGGGGAGGGGAGGGAGGGGGATCTCCCCTTTTCCCAGTACCCCTCTTTCCCCGTTGGGCCCGTCCTCATAGGGTTTCCATTGTAACCGGGAGGGGGGGAGGGAGGGAGGAGGGAGGTGTGGAGGGAGGAGGGGAGGGGGAGGGAAGGGGGGAGGGGAGGGGGGAAGGGGAGGGGGGAAGGGGGTAGGGGGGAGGGGAGGGAGGGGGATCTCCTCTTTTCCCAGTACCCCTCTTTCCCCGTTGGGCCCGTCCCCGTAGGGTTTCCATTGTAACCGGGAGGGGGGGAGGGAGGGTGGAAGGAGGGGGGAGGGGGAGAGGGATGGAAGGGTGGAGGGAGGGATTGGGGGAGGGTGGGATGGAGGGAAGGAGGGAGGGGGGAGTTAGGGGCTGAGTGGTGATGGAGGTTGGGATTGAGGGGGGAGAGAGTGGGGATGGAGGTGGGAAGGAGGGGGGAGGGGGAGAGGGATGGAAGGGTGGAGGGAGGGGGGAGGGAGTGGGGGAGTGTGGGATGGAGGGAAGGAGGGAGGGGGGGAGTTAGGGGCTGAGTGGTGATGGAGGTTGGAATTGAGGGGGGAGGGAGGGGGGGAGGGAGTGGGGATGGAGGTGGGAAGGAGGGGGGAGGAAGGGGTTGAGGGGGGAAGTGGGACCTCCCCTTTTCCCAGTATCCCTCTTTCCCCCACCACCAAGCCCCCTCCGCAATGACCCCTGTTGTCCCCCTCCCCAGTCCCCATTCTCAGACCCCCCCCATTCTCTCTCTCCCCCAGACACACTCTCAGTGCTTTTTTCGAAACACTTGCCCCGGTGGCCCACGAGCATAGGGGCCCAATGCTGATCTGTGTATGTTAAGTGACTTGCAATAAAAAAAAAAACTTTAAAAAAAGATAAGTGCTTTTTAAGTGCCTGTTTTGAAACATTCACGGTCACATAGTGCTTCTCACTGCGATCTGTTAGTGGTGCTTTTCGAAACAATGTAGCACCCATCTCAAACAAGCATTGGGAGGATGGGAGGGAGGGAAGGGGAGGGAGGGAGGAGAGAGGTGTGGAGGGAGGGGGGAAGGGGAGGGGGGAACGGGGGGAAGGGGGAGGGAGAGGGGAGGGAGGGGGGATGGGATGGGGGAAGGGGGAGGGAGGAGGGGAGGGAGGGGGGAGGGGAGGGGGGAGGGAGAGGGGGAGGGAGGGGGTTAGGGGGAGGGAGGGGGAGAGGGGGGATGGGAGGGGGGAGGGGAGGGAAGGGAGGAGGGAAGGGGGGAGGGAGAGGGGAGGGAGGTGGGTAGGGGGGAGGGAGGGAGGGGGACCTCCCCTTTTCCCAGTACCCCTCTTTCCCCGTTGGGCCCGTCCTCGTAGGGTTTCCATTGTAACCGGGAGGAGGGGAGGGCGGGAAGGGGGAGGGAGGGAGGAGGGAGGTGTGGAAGGAGGAGGGGAGTGGAGGGAGGGGGAGGGTAGGGAGGGGGGTAGGGGGGAGGGAGAGGGGGGAGGGGGAAGGGGGGAGGGAGGGGGACCTCCCCTTTTCCCAGTACTCCTCTTTCCCCGTTGGGCCCGTCCTCGTAGGGTTTCAAGGAGGGGGGAGAGGGATGGAAGGGTGGAGGGAGGGGGGGGGAGGGATTGGGGAGGGAGGGATGGAGGGAAGGAGGGAGGGGGGAGTTAGGGGGGAGGGGGGAGGGAGTTGGGGAGGGAGGGGGAGGAGGGGGGGAGGGAGTGGGGATGGAGGTGGGAAGGAGGGGGGATGAAGGGGTTGAGGGGGGAAGGGGGACCTCCCCTTTTCCCAGTACCCCTCTTTCCCCGTTGGGCCCGTCCTCATAGGGTTTCCATTGTAACCGGGAGGGGGGGAGGGAGGGAGGAGGGAGGTGTGGAGGGAGGAGGGGAGGGGAGGGAGGGGGGGAGGGGAGGGGGGAAGGGGAGGGGGGAAGGGGGTAGGGGGGAGGGGAGGGAGGGGGATCTCCCCTTTTCCCAGTACCCCTCTTTCCCCGTTGGGCCCGTCCTCATAGGGTTTCCATTGTAACCGGGAGGGGGGGAGGGAGGGAGGAGGGAGGTGTGGAGGGAGGAGGGGAGGGGGAGGGAAGGGGGGAGGGGAGGGGGGAAGGGGAGGGGGGAAGGGGGTAGGGGGGAGGGGAGGGAGGGGGATCTCCTCTTTTCCCAGTACCCCTCTTTCCCGTTGGGCCCGTCCCCGTAGGGTTTCCATTGTAACCGGGAGGGGGGGAGGGAGGGTGGAAGGAGGGGGGAGGGGGAGAGGGATGGAAGGGTGGAGGGAGGGATTGGGGGAGGGTGGGATGGAGGGAAGGAGGGAGGGGGGAGTTAGGGGCTGAGTGGTGATGGAGGTTGGGATTGAGGGGGGAGAGAGTGGGGATGGAGGTGGGAAGGAGGGGGGAGGAAGAGGTTGAGGGGGAAGTGGGACCTCCCCTTTTCCCAGTACCCCTCTTTCCCCCACCACCAAGCCCCCACCGCAACGACCCCTGTTGTCCCCCTCCCCAGTCCCCATTCTCAGACCCCCCCCCATTCTCTTGGAATAAAAAAAAATACTTTAAAAAAAATAAGTGCTTTTTAATTGCTTGTTTTGAAACATTCGCGGTTAAGTGCTCTTTAAAAAAACATTCGCGGTTAAGTGCTGGTTTTGAAACATTCGCGGCTACTTAGTGCTTCTGTCAGTTGCTTTTCGAAACAATGTTGCAACCATCTCACACAAGCATTGGGAGGATAGGAGGGAAGGGGAGGGAGGGAGGAGGGAGGTGTGGAGGGAGGAGGGGAGGGAGGGGGGAAGGGGAGGGGGGAAGGGGGCGGGAGAGGGGACGGAGGGGGGATGGGATGGGGAAGGGGGGAGGGAGGGGGACCTCCCCTTTTCCCAGTACCCCTCTTTCCCCGTTGGGCCCGTCCTCGTAGGGTTTCCATTGTAACCGGGAGGAGGGGAGGGAGGGAAGGGGGAGGGAGGGAGGAGGGAGGTGTGGAGGGAGGGGAGGGGGAGGGAGGGGGAGGGGAGGGGGAAGGGGGTGAGGGGGAGGGAGAGGGGGAGGGAGGGGGGAGGGAGGGGGAAGGGGGGGAGGGAGAGGGGTAGGGGGGAGGGGAGGGGAAGGGGGGAGGGAGAGGGGTAGGGGAGGGGAAGGGGGGAGGGAGAGGGGTAGGGGGGGAGGGGAGGGGAAGGGGAGGGAGGGGGACCTCCCCTTTTCCCAGTACCCCTCTTTCTCCGTTGGGCCCATCCTCGTAGGGTTTCCATTGTAACCGGGAGGAGGGGAGGGAGGGAAGGGGGAGGGAGGGAGGTGTGGAGGGTGGAGGGGGAGGGGGAGGGAGGGGGGAGGGGAGGGGGGAAGGGGGGGAGGGAGGGGGGGTGGAGGTGGGAAGGAGTGGGGAGGAAGGGGTTGAGGGGGGAAGGGGGGGGAGGGAGGGAATAGGGGCCCCATGCTGATCTGTGTATGTTAAGTGACTCGCACAACTTTAAAAAACTGGCAGTTGCTTTTCGCAACAATGTTGCAACATCTCACACAAGCATTGTGACGTCACAAGCTGAAGACCTTGAAAAAAAAGGTCAGAAAAAAAATCATGTAAATTTAAAGTAGTAAACACCCAATAGCAGCCGCTTGTCCATCGCGAGCTGATCTCCCATTGGTGCACGGGTGCCATTGTGACATCACGCGCTGAAGCCCTTTCAAGAAAAGGGTTAGAAATGAGAGATTTTAACTTTAATATCTCTCTAGCTTTAAAAAGGTAGCTTCAATTTGAACGAAAGTACTTACAATAGTTGCCCATGTTAATGGTGAATATGGCGGTACAAAAATCGTAGCGCTTTGGTGTAACTTCAGGGAGGAGTAGGGTTTGTAAGTTATGGACAGAAATCTTCGGAATCTTCCGTATATACATACGGAATCTTCCGTATATACATACGGAATGTTGGACCGCAGAGTTTTAGTATTATACTAGACCGAGTGGGCCCGTTGGGCCCGTCCTCGTAGGGTTTCCATTGTAACAGGGAGGGGAGGAAAGGGGGAGGGTTGGGGGAGGGAAGGGGGAGGGAGGAGGGGAGGGAGGGGGGGAGGGGAGGGGGGGAGGGGGGAGGGAGATGGGAGGGAGTGGGGTAGGGGGGAGGGAGGGGGGAGAGGGGGGTATGGGAGGGGGGAGGGGAGGGGGGAAGGGAGGAGGGAAGGGGGGGAGGGAGAGGGAAGGGAGGTGGGTAGGGGGGAGGGAGGGAGGGGGACCTCCCCTTTTCCCAGTACCCCTCTTTCCCCGTTGGGCCCGTCCTCGTAGGGTTTCCATTGTAACCGGGAGGAGGGGAGGGCGGGAAGGGGGAGGGAGGGAGGAGGGAGGTGTGGAGGGAGGAGGGGAGGGGAGGGAGGGGGGAGGGGAGGGAGGGGGGTAGGGGGGAGGGGGAGGGAGAGGGGGGGGAGGGGAGGGGGAAGGGGGGAGGGAGGGGGACCTCCCCTTTTCCCAGTACTCCTCTTTCCCCGTTGGGCCCGTCCTCGTAGGGTTTCAATTGTAACCGGGAGGGGGGGAGGGAGGGTGGAAGGAGGGGGGAGAGGGATGGAAGGGTGGAGGGAGGGGGGGAGGGATTGGGGAGGGAGGGAAGGAGGGAGGGGGTGGGAGGGGGGAGGGAGTTGGGGAGGGAGGGGGAGGAGGGGGGGAGGGAGTGGGGATGGAGGTGGGAAGGAGGGGGGATGAAGGGGTTGAGGGGGGAAGGGGGACCTCCCCTTTTCCCAGTACCCCTCTTTCCCCGTTGGGCCTGTCCTCATA
The DNA here is from genome assembly GCF_053455715.1 of Rhinoraja longicauda. Taxonomy (NCBI): domain Eukaryota; kingdom Metazoa; phylum Chordata; class Chondrichthyes; order Rajiformes; family Arhynchobatidae; genus Rhinoraja; species Rhinoraja longicauda. The sequence continues at coordinate 46,428 of NW_027601510.1, read as the reverse complement.
GGGTTTCCATTGTAACCAGGAGGGGGGGAGGGAGGGAGGAGGGAGGTGTGGAGGGAGGAGGGGAGGGGGAGGGAGGGGGGGAGGGGAGGGGGGAAGGGGAGGGGGGTAGGGGGAGGGGAGGGAGGGGGATCTCCCCTTTTCCCAGTACCCCTCTTTCCCCGTTGGGCTCGTCCCCGTAGGGTTTCCATTGTAACCGGGAGGGGGGGAGGGAGGGTGGAAGGAGGTGGGAGGGGGAGAGGGATGGAAGGGTGGAGGGAGGGAGCAGGGAGTGGGGGAGGGTGGGATGGAGGGAAGGAGGGAGGGGGGGAGTTAGGGGCTGAGTGGTGATGGAGGTTGGGATTGAGGGGGGAGGGAGGGGGTGAGCGAGTGGGGATGGAGGAGGGAAGGAGGGGGGAGGAAGGGGTTGAGGGGGGAAGTGGAACCTCCCCTTTTCCCAGTACCCCTCTTTCCCCGTTGGGCCCGTCCTCGTAGGGTTTCCATTGTAACCGGGAGGAGGGGAGGGTTGGGGGAGGGAAGGGGGAGGGAGGAGGGGAGGGAGGGGGGGAGGGGAGGGGGGGAGGGGGGAGGGAGAGGGGAGGGAGGGGGGTAGGGGGGAGGGAGGGGGGAGAGGGGTGGATGGGAGGGGGGAGGGGAGGGGGGAAGGGAGGAGGGAAGGGGGGAGGGAGAGGGGAGGGAGGTGGGTAGGGGGGAGGGAGGGAGGTGGGTAGGGGGGAGGGAGGGAGGGGGACCTCCCCTTTTCCCAGTACCCCTCTTTCCCCGTTGGGCCCGTCCTCGTAGGGTTTCCATTGTAACCGGGAGGAGGGGAGGGCGGGAAGGGAGAGGGAGGGAGGAGGGAGGTGTGGAGGGAGGAGGGGAGGGGAGGGAGGGGGGAGGGGGGGAAGGGGGGGGGAAGGTGGGGAAGGGGGAGGGAGAGGGGAGGGAGGGGGGATGGGATGGGGGAAGGGGGGAAGGAGGGGGACCTCCCCTTTTCCCAGTACGCCTCTTTCCCCGTTGGGCCCGTCCTCGTAGGGTTTCTATTGTAACCGGGAGGGGGGAGGGAGGGTGGAAGGAGGGGGGAGAGGGATGGGTGGAGGGAGGGAGGGATGGAGGGAAGGAGGGAGGGGGGAGTTAGGGGGGAGGGGGGAGGGAGTTGGGGAGGGAGGGGGAGGAGGGGGCGAGGGAGTGGAGGGGGTAGGGAGTGGGGATGGAGGTGGGAAGGAGGGGGGATGAAGGGGTTGAGGGGGAAGGGGGACCTCCCCTTTTCCCAGTACCCCTCTTTCCCCGTTGGGCCCGTCCTCATAGGGTTTCGATTGTAACCGGGAGGGGGGGAGGGAGGGAGGAGGGAGGTGTGGAGGGAGGAGGGGAGGGAGGGGGGAGGGGAGGGGGGAAGGGGAGGGGGAAGGTGGGAGGGGGTAGGGGGGAGGGGAGGGAGGGGGATCTCCCCTTTTCCCAGTACCCCTCTTTCCCCGTTGGGCCCGTCCCCGTAGGGTTTCCATTGTAACCGGGAGGGGGGGAGGGAGGGTGGAAGGAGGGGGGAGAGGGATGGAAGGGTGGAGGAAGGGGGGGAGGGATTGGGGAGGGAGGGATGGAGGGAAGGAGGGAGGGGGGAGTTAGGGGGGAGGGGGGAGGGAGGGGGGAGGGAGTTGGGGAGGGAGGGGGAGGAGGGGGGGAGGGAGTGGGGATGGAGGTGGGAAGGAGGGGGGATGAAGGGGTTGAGGGGGGAAGGGGAACTCCCCTTTTCCAGTACCCCTCTTTCCCCGTTGGGCCCGTCCTCATAGGGTTTCCATTGTAACCGGGAGGGGGGAGGGAGGGAGGAGGGAGGTGTGGAGGGAGGAGGGGAGGGGGAGGGAGGGGGGGAGGGGAGGTGGAAGGGGAGGGGGAAGGGGGGAGGGGTAGGGGGGAGGGGAGGGAGGGGGATCTCCCCTTTTCCCAGTACCCCTCTTTCCCCGTTGGGCCCGTCCCCGTAGGGTTTCCATTGTAACCGGGAGGGGGGGAGGGAGGGTGGAAGGAGGGGGGAGGGGGAGAGGGATGGAAGGGTGGAGGGAGGGGGGAGGGAGTGGGGGAGGGTGGGATGGAGGGAAGGAGGGAGGGGGGAGTTAGGGGCTGAGTGGTGATGGAGGTTGGGATTGAGGGGGGAGGGAGGGGGGGAGCGAGTGGGGATGGAGGTGGGAAGGAGGGGGGAGGAAGGGGTTGAGGGGGGAAGTGGAACCTCCCCTTTTCCCAGTAACCCTCTTTCCCCCGCCACCAAGCCCCCTCCGCAACGACCCCTGTTGTCCCAGTCCCCATTCTCAGACCCCCCCCCCCATTCTCTCTCTCCCCAGACACACTCTCAGTGCTTTTTTCGAAACACTTGCCCCGGTGGCCCACGAGCATAGGGGCCCAATGCTGATCTGTGTATGTTAAGTGACTTGCAATAAAAAAAAATACTTAAAAAAAAGATAAGTGCTTTTTAAGTGCTTGTTTTGAAACATTCGAGGTCACATAGTGCTTCTCACTGCGATCTGTTAGTGGTGCTTTTCGAAACAATGTAGCACCCATCTCAAACAAGCATTGGGAGGATGGGAGGGAGGGAAGGGGAGGGAGGGAGGAGAGAGGTGTGGAGGGAGGGGGGGAAGGGGAGGGGGGAACGGGGGGAAGGGGGAGGGAGAGGGGAGGGAGGGGGGATGGGATGGGGGGATGGGATGGGGGAAGGGGGAGGGAGGGGGACCTCCCCTTTTCCCAGTACCCCTCTTTCCCCGTTGGGCCCGTCCTCGTAGGGTTTCCATTGTAACCGGGAGGAGGGGAGGGAGGGAGGAGGGAGGTGTGGAGGGAGGAGGGGAGGGGGGGAGGGGAGGGGGGAAGGGGGAGGGAGAGGGTTAGGGGGGAGGGGGAGGGGGGAGGGGAGGGGGGAAGGGGAGGGAGGGGGACCTCCCCTTTTCCCAGTACCCCTCTTTCCCCGTTGGGCCCGTCCCCGTAGGGTTTCCTTTGTAACCAGAAGGGGGGGAGGGAGGGTGGAAGGAGGGGGGAAGGGGAGAGGGATGGAAGGGTGGAGGGAGGGGGGGAGGATGGAGGGAAGGAGGGAGGGGGGGGGGAGTTAGGGGAGGAGGGGTGAGGGAGGTGGGGAGGGAGTTGGGGAGGAGGGGGGGAGGGAGTGGGGATGGAGGTGGGAAGGAGTGGGGAGGAAGGGGTTGAGGGGGGAAGGGGGGGGAGGGAGGGAATAGGGGCCCCATGCTGATCTGTGTATGTTAAGTGACTTGCACAACTTTAAAAAACTGGCAGTTGCTTTTCGCAACAATGTTGCAACAATCTCACACAAGCATTGTGACGTCACAAGCTGAAGATGTAAATTTAAAACCGAGCTGATCTCTCATTGGTGCACGGGTGCCATTGTGACATCACGCGCTGAAGCCCCTTCAAGAAAAGGGTTAGAAATGAAAATTTAAACTTTAATATCTCTCTAGCTTTAAAAAGGTAGCTTCAATTTGAACGAAAGTACTTACAATAGTTGCCCATGTTAATGGTGAATATGGCGGTACAAAAATCGTAGCGCTTTGGCGTACCGTCTAGGAGGAGTAGGGTTTGTAAGTTAAGCGTCAAGCAAAGAGGCTTCGGAATCTTCCGTACATACACACGGAATGTTTGCGTACATACACACGGAATGTTGGACCGCAGAGTTTTAGTAGTATACTAGACCGAGTGGGCCCGTTGGGCCCGTCCTCGTAGGGTTTCCATTGTAACCGGGAGGATGGGAGGGAGGGAAGTGGGAGGGAGGGGGGGAGGGGAGGGTGGAGTGGAGGGGGGAGGGGAGGGGGAAGGAGGGGAGGGGGATGGGGAGGGAGAGGGGAGGGAGGGGGGTGGGGGGAGGGTCTATTTTACTTTAAAATAAACTGCGTTCTTTGTTGAAAAGGAAATAAACTTATCTATAGAGCATCAGCTTTTTTAAAATAAATAAAATCAAACTTAATGAAAATCACATTCCTCATTTTAAATAAATGTCTTTGTTATAAATGAAATCAAACAGCGGGAGAGGCGACGGCGACTACACCTCCCGGCGGTCAGCGCTGCTGGGACGGGAGGGAGGGAGGGATGAGGGAGGGAGGAGAGTGGGGAGGGAGGGGTACCTCCCCTTTTCCCAGTACTCTTCTTTCCCAAACCACCAAGCCCCCTGTTGTCCCCCTCCCCAGTCCCCATTCTCAGACCCCCCCATTCTCTCTCCCCCAGATACACTCTTACTCTCCCCCCCCCTTTCCCCAGCACACCCCTTTCCCCGTTGGGCCCGTCCTCGTAGGGTTTCCGTTGTAACCGTGAGGCAGGGAGGGAGGGGGGAGGGAGGGAAGAGGGAGGTGTGGAGGGAGGAGGGGAGGGGGAGGGAGGGGGAGGGGGGAAGGGGGGGAGGTGGAGGGAGGGGGGAGGGAGAGGGGGAGGGGTGGGGGGAAGGGGTGTGGGTGGAAGGGGGAGGGAGGGGGACCTCCCCTTTTCCCAGTACCCCTCTTTCCCCGTTGTGCCCGTCCTCGTAAGGTTTCCATTGTAACCGGGAGGGGAGTGGGGGGGAGGGAAGGGAGGAGGGAGGTGTGGAGGGGGGAGGGGAGGGGGAGGGGGGAAGGGGCAAGGGGGAGGGAGAGGGGAGGGAGGGGGTAGGGAGGGGGGAAGGGGGGAGGGAGGGGGACCACCCGTTTTCCCAGTACCCCTCTTTCCCCGTTGGGCCCGTCGTCGTAGGGTTTCCATTGTAACCGGGAGGAGGGGAGGTAGGGAAGGGGGAGGGAGGGAGGAGGGAGGTGTGGAGGGAGGAGGGGAGGGGGAGGGAGGAGGGGAGGGGGAGGGAGGGGGAAGGGGGAGGAGGGAGAGGGGAGGGAGGGGGTTAGGGGGGAGGGAGGAGGGAGGTGTGGAGGGAGGAGGGGAGGGGGAGGGAGGGGGAGGGGAGGGGGGAGGGAGAGGGGGAGGGGGAGGGAGGGAGCGTGTAAGGGGGAGGGAGGGGGACCTCCCCTTTTCCCAGTACCCCTCTTTCCCCGTTGGGCCCGTCCTCGTAGGGTTTCCATTGTAACCGGGAGGAGGGGAGGGAGGGAAGGGGAGGGAGGGAGGAGGGAGGTGTGGAGGGAGGAGGGGAGGGGAGGGAGGGGGTAGGGGGGAGGGGGAGGGAGGGGGGAGGGGAGGGGGAAGGGGGAAGGGAGGGGGACCTCCCCTTTTCCCAGTACCCCTCTTTCCCCGATGGGCCCGTACTCGTAGGGTTTCAATTGTAACCGGGAGGGGGGAGGGAGGGTGGAAGGAGGGGGGAGAGGGATGGAAGGGTGGAGGGAGGGGGGAGGGATTGGGGAGGGAGGGATGGAGGGAAGGAGGGAGGGGGGGAGTTAGGGGGAGGGGGAGGGGGGAGGGAGTTGGGGAGGGAGGGGGAGGAGGGGGGAGGGAGTGCGGATGGAGGTGGGAAGGAAGGGGTTGAGGGGGGAAGGGGGACCTCCCCTTTTCCCAGTACCCCTCTTTCCCCGTTGGGCCCGTCCCCGTAGGGTTTCCATTGTAACCGGGAGGGGGGAGGGAGGGTGGAAGGAGGGGGGAGGGGGAGAGGGATGGAAGGGTGGAGGGAGTTGGGAGGGAGTGGGGGAGGGTGGGATGGAGGGAAGGAGGGAGGGGGGGAGTTAGGGGCTGAGTGGTGATGGAGGTTGGGATTGAGGGGGAGGGAGGGGGGGAGGGAGTGGGGATGGAGGTGGGAAGGAGGGGGGAGGAAGGGGTTGAGAGGTGAAGTGGGACCTCCCCTTTTCCCAGTACCCCTCTTTCCCCGTTGGGCCCGTCCTCGTAGGGTTTCCATTGTAACCGGGAGGAGGGGAGGGAGGGAGGAGGGAGGTGTGGAGGGAGGAGGGGAGGGGGGAAGGGGGAGGGAGAGGGTTAGGGGGGAGGGGGAGGGGGGAGGGGAGGGGAGGGAGGGGGACCTCCCCTTTTCCCAGTACCCCTCTTTCCCCGTTGGGCCCATCCCCGTAGGGTTTCCTTTGTAACCAGAAGGGGGGAGGGAGGGTGGAAGGAGGGGGGAGGGGGAGAGGGATGGAAGGGTGGAGGGAGGGGGGGAGGGATGGAGGGAAGGAGGGAGGGGGGGGAGTTAGGGGAGGAGGGGTGAGGGAGGTGGGGAGGGAGTTGGGGAGGAGGGGGGGAGGGAGTGGGGATGGAGGTGGGAAGGAGTGGGGAGGAAGGGGTTGAGGGGGGAAGGGGGGGGAGGGAGGGAATAGGGGCCCCATGCTGATCTGTGTATGTTAAGTGACTTGCACAACTTTAAAAAACTGGCAGTTGCCTTTCGCAACAATGTTGCAACAATCTCACACAAGCATTGTGACGTCACAAGCTGAAGATGTAAATTTAAAACCGAGCTGATCTCTCATTGGTGCACGGGTGCCATTGTGACATCACGCGCTGAAGCCCCTTCAAGAAAAGGGTTAGAAATGAAAATTAAACTTTAATATCTCTCTAGCTTTAAAAAGGTAGCTTCAATTTGAACGAAAGTACTTACAATAGTTGCCCATGTTAATGGTGAATATGGCGGTACAAAAATCGTAGCGCTTTGGTGTACCGTCAGGGAGGAGTAGGGTTTGTAAGTTATGGACAGAAACTCTTCGGAATCTTTGCGTACATACACATATACATCCATACATACGGAATGTTGGACCGCAGAGTTTTAGTAGTATACTAGACCGAGTGGGCCCGTTGGGCCCGTCCTCGTAGGGTTTCCATTGTAACCGGGAGGGGAGGAAAGGGGGAGGGTTGGGGGAGGGAAGGGGGAGGGAGGAGGGGGAGGGAGGGGGGGAGGGGAGGGGGGGAGGGAGGGGGGGAGGGGAGGGGGGGAGGGAGGGGGGTAGGGGGGAGGGAGGGGGGAGAGGGGGGGATGGGAGGGGGGAGGGGAGGGGGAAGGGAGGAGGGAAGGGGGGGAGGGAGAGGGGAGGGAGGTGGGTAGGGGGGAGGGAGGGAGGGGGACCTCCCCTTTTCCCAGTACCCCTCTTTCCCCGTTGGGCCCGTCCTCGTAGGGTTTCCATTGTAACCGGGAGGAGGGGAGGGCGGGAAGGGGGAGGGAGGGAGGGAGGAGGGAGGTGTGGAGGGAGGAGGGGAGGGGAGGGAGGGGGGAGGGGAGGGAGGGGGGTAGGGGGGAGGGGGAGTGAGGGGGAGGGAGAGGGGATGGGGGAGGGGAGGGGGAAGGGGGGAGGGAGGGGGACCTCCCCTTTTCCCAGTACTCCTCTTTCCCCGTTGGGCCCGTCCTCGTAGGGTTTCCATTGTAACCGGGAGGGGGGGAGGGAGGGAGGAGGGAGGTGTGGAGGGAGGTGTGGAGGGAGGAGGGGAGGGGGAGGGAGGGGGGGAGGGGAGGGGGAGGGGGGAAGAGGGGTAGGGGGAGGGGAGGGAGGAGGGGAGGGAGGAGGGGAGGGAGGGGAACTCCCCTTTTCCCAGTACCCCTCTTTCCCCGTTGGGCCCGTCCCCGTAGGGTTTCCATTGTAACCGGGAGGGGGGGAGGGAGGGTGGAAGGAGGGGGAGAGGGGTGGAAGGGTGGAGGGAGGGGGGGAGGGAGTGGGGGAGGGTCGGATGGAGGGAAGGAGGGAGGGGTGAGTTAGGGGCTGAGTGGTGATGGAGGTTGGGATTGAGGGGGGAGAGAGTGGGGATGGAGGTGGGAAGGAGGGGGGAGGAAGAGGTTCAGGGGGAAGTGGGACCTCCCCTTTTCCCAGTACCCCTCTTTCTCCCACCACCAAGCCCCCACCGCAACGACCCCTGTTGTCCCCCTCCCCAGTCCCCATTCTCAGACCCCCCCCCCATTCTCTTGGAATAAAAAAAAATACTTAAAAAAAAAAAGTGCTTTTTAATTGCTTGTTTTGAAACATTCGCGGTTAAGTGCTTTTTTAAAAAACATTCGCGGTTAAGTGCTGGTTTTGAAACATTCGCGGCTACTTAGTGCTTCTGTCAGTTGCTTTTCGAGGGAGGGAGTAGGGAGGTGTGGAGGGGGGAGGGGAGGGGGAGGGAGGGGGGAGGGGAGGGGGGAAGGGGGGGAGGGAGAGGTGAGGGAAGGGGGTAGGGGGAGGGGGAGGGAGGGGGGAGGGGGGAAGGGGAGGGAGGGGGGAAGGGGAGGGGGAGGGAGGGGGGGAGGGAGAAGGGAGGGAGGGGGGAGTGAGGGGGGAGGGAGGGGAACCTCCCATTTTCCCAGTACCCCTCTTTCCCCATTGGGCCCGTCCTCGTAGGGTTTCCATTGTAACCGGGAGGAGGGGAGGGAGGGTGGAAGGAGGGGGGAGGGGGAGAGGGATGGAATGGTGGAGGGAGGGGGGAGGGAGTGGGGGAGGGTGGGATGGAGGGAAGGAGGGAGGGGGGGAGTTAGGGGCTGAGTGGTGAAGGAGGTTGGGATTGAGGGGGGAGGGAGGGGGGAGGGAGTGGGGATGGAGGTGGGAAGGAGGGGGGAGGAAGGGGTTGAGGGGGGAAGTGGGACCTCCCCTTTTCCCAGTACCCCTCTTTACCCCACCACCAAGCCCCCTCCGCAACGACCCCTGTTGTCCCCCTCCCCAGTCCCCATTCTCAGACCCCCCCCCCCCCCCCCCATTCTCTCTCTCCGCCAGACACACTCTCAGTGCTTTTTTCGAAACACTTGCCCCGGTGGCCCACGAGCATAGGGGCCCAATGCTGATCTGTGTATGTTAAGTGACTTGCAATAAAAAAAAATACTTTAAAAAAAGATAAGTGCTTTTTAAGTGCTTGTTTTGAAACATTCACGGTCACATAGTGCTTCTCACTGCGATCTGTTAGTGGTGCTTTTCGAAACAATGTAGCACCCATCTCAAACAAGCATTGGGAGGATGGGAGGGAGGGAAGGGGAGGGAGGGAGGAGAGAGGTGTGGAGGGAGGGGGGAAGGGGAGGGGGAACGGGGGGGAGGGAGAGGGGAGGGAGGGGGGATGGGATGGGGGAAGGGGGGAGGGAGGGGGACCTCCCCTTTTCCCAGTACCCCTCTTTCCCCGTTGGGCCCGTCCTCGTAGGGTTTCCATTGTAACCGGGAGGAGGGGAGGGAGGGAGGAGGAGGTGTGGAGGGAGGAGGGGAGGGGGGGAGGGGAGGGGGAGGGAGAGGGTTAGGGGGGAGGGGGAGGGGGGAGGGGAGGGGGGAAGGGGAGGGAGGGGGACCTCCCCTTTTCCCAGTACCCCTCTTTCCCCGTTGGGCCCGTCCCCGTAGGGTTTCCTTTGTAACCAGAAGGGGGGGAGGGAGGGTGGAAGGAGAGGGGAGGGGGAGAGGGATGGAAGGGTGGAGGGAGGGGGGGAGGGAGGGTGGAAGGAGGGGGGAGGGGGAGAGGGATGGAAGGGTGGAGGGAGGGGGGAGGATGGAGGGAAGGAGGGAGGGGGGGGGGAGTTAGGGGAGGAGGGGTGAGGGAGGTGGGGAGGGAGTTGGGGAGGAGGGGGGGAGGGAGTGGGGATGGAGGTGGGAAGGAGTGGGGAGGAAGGGGTTGAGGGGGGAAGGGGGGAGGGAGGGAATAGGGGCCCCATGCTGATCTGTGTATGTTAAGTGACTTGCACAACTTTAAAAAACTGGCAGTTGCTTTTCGCAACAATGTTGCAACAATCTCACACAAGCATTGTGACGTCACAAGCTGAAGATGTAAATTTAAAACCGAGCTGATCTCTCATTGGTGCACGGGTGCCATTGTGACATCACGCACTGAAGCCCCTTCAAGAAAAGGGTTAGAAATGAAAATTTATACTTTAATATCTCTCTAGCTTTAAAAAGGTAGCTTCAATTTGAACGAAAGTACTTACAATAGTTGCCCATGTTAATGGTGAATACGGCGGTACAAAAATCGTAGCGCTTTGGTGTACCGTCTGGGAGGAGTAGGGTTTGGCCCCTTCAAGAAAAGTGTTAGAAATGAAAATTTAAACTTTAATATCTCTCTAGCTTTAAAAAGGTAGCTTCAATTTGAACGAAAGTACTTACAACAGTTGCCCATGTTAATGGTGAATACGGCGGTACAAAAATCGTAGCGCTTTGGTGTACCGTCTGGGAGGAGCAGGGTTTGTAAGTTATGGACAGAAATCTTCGGAATCTTCCGTATATACATACGGAATCTTCCGTATATACATACGGAATGTTGGACCGCAGAGTTTTAGTATTATATAGATAGACTAGACCGAGTGGGCCCGTTGGGCCCGTCCTCGTAGGGTTTCCATTGTAACCGGGAGGATGGGAGGGAGGGAAGTGGGAGGGAGGGGGGGAGGGGAGGGTGGAGTGGAGGGGGGAGGGGAGGGGGAAGGAGGGGAGGGGGATGGGGAGGGAGAGGGGAGGGAGGGGGGTGGGGGGAGGGTCTATTTTACTTTAAAATAAACAGCGTTCTTTGTTGAAAAGGAAATAAACTTATCTATAGAGCATCAGCTTTTTTAAAATAAATAAAATCAAACTTAATGAAAATCACATTCCTCATTTTAAATAAATGTCTTTGTTATAAATGAAATCAAACAGCGGGAGAGGCGACGGCGACTACACCTCCCGGCGGTCAGCGCTGCTGGGACGGGAGGGAGGGAGGGATGAGGGAGGGAGGAGAGTGGGGAGGGAGGGGTACCTCCCCTTTTCCCAGTACTCTTCTTTCCCAAACCACCAAGCCCCCTGTTGTCCCCCTCCCCAGTCCCCATTCTCAGACCCCCCCATTCTCTCTCCCCCAGATACACTCTTACTCTCCCCCCCCCTTTCCCCAACACACCCCTTTCCCCGTTGGGCCCGTCCTCGTAGGGTTTCCATTGTAACCGTGAGGCAGGGAGGGAGGGGGGAGGGAGGGAAGAGGGAGGTGTGGAGGGAGGAGGGGAGGGGGAGGGAGGGGGAGGGGGGAAGGGGGGGAGGTGGAGGGAGGGAGAGGGGGAGGGGTGGGGGGAAGGGGTGAGGGTGGAAGGGGGAGGGAGGGGGACCTCCCCTTTTCCCAGTACCCCTCTTTCCCCGTTGTGCCCGTCCTCGTAAGGTTTCCATTGTAACCGGGAGGGGAGTGGGGGGGAGGGAAGGGAGGAGGGAGGTGTGGAGGGGGGAGGGGAGGGGGAGGGGGGAAGGGGCAAGGGGGAGGGAGAGGGGAGGGAGGGGGTAGGGAGGGGGGAAGGGGGGAGGGAGGGGGACCACCCGTTTTCCCAGTACCCCTCTTTCCCCGTTGGGCCCGTCGTCGTAGGGTTTCCATTGTAACCGGGAGGAGGGGAGGTAGGGAAGGGGGAGGGAGGGAGGAGGGAGGTGTGGAGGGAGGAGGGGAGGGGGAGGGAGGAGGGGAGGGGGAGGGAGGGGGAAGGGGGAGGAGGGAGAGGGGAGGGAGGGGGGTAGGGGGGAGGGAGGAGGGAGGTGTGGAGGGAGGAGGGGAGGGGGAGGGAGGGGGGAGGGGAGGGGGGAGGGAGAGGGGGAGGGGGAGGGAGGGAGCGTGTAAGGGGGAGGGAGGGGGACCTCCCCTTTTCCCAGTACCCCTCTTTCCCCGTTGGGCCCGTCCTCGTAGGGTTTCCATTGTAACCGGGAGGAGGGGAGGGAGGGAGGAGGGAGGTGTGGAGGGAGGAGGGGAGGGGGGAAGGGGGAGGGAGAGGGTTAGGGGGGAGGGGAGGGGAGGGAGGGGGACCTCCCCTTTTCCCAGTACCCCTCTTTCCCCGTTGGGCCCGTCCCCGTAGGGTTTCCTTTGTAACCAGAAGGGGGGAGGGAGGGTGGAAGGAGGGGGGAGGGGGAGAGGGATGGAAGGGTGGAGGGAGGGGGGGAGGGATGGAGGGAAGGAGGGAGGGGGGGGAGTTAGGGGAGGAGGGGTGAGGGAGGTGGGGAGGGAGTTGGGGAGGAGGGGGGGAGGGAGTGGGGATGGAGGTGGGAAGGAGTGGGGAGGAAGGGGTTGAGGGGGGAAGGGGGGGGAGGGAGGGAATAGGGGCCCCATGCTGATCTGTGTATGTTAAGTGACTTGCACAACTTTAAAAAACTGGCAGTTGCCTTTCGCAACAATGTTGCAACAATCTCACACAAGCATTGTGACGTCACAAGCTGAAGATGTAAATTTAAAACCGAGCTGATCTCTCATTGGTGCACGGGTGCCATTGTGAGGGGGGGAGGGAGAGGGGTAGGGGAGGGGAAGGGGGGAGGGAGAGGGGTAGGGGGGAGGGGAAGGGGAGGGAGGGGGACCTCCCCTTTTCCCAGTACCCCTCTTTCCCCGTTGGGCCCGTCCTCGTAGGGTTTCCATTGTAACCGGGAGGAGGGGAGGGCGGGAAGGGGGAGGGAGGGAGGAGGGAGGTGTGGAAGGAGGAGGGGAGGGGAGGGAGGGGGGAGGGTAGGGAGGGGGGTAGGGGGGAGGGAGAGGGAGGAGGGGGAAGGGGGAAGGGGGGAGGGAGGGGGACCTCCCCTTTTCCCAGTACTCCTCTTTCCCCGTTGGGCCCGTCCTCGTAGGGTTTCAAGGAGGGGGGAGAGGGATGGAAGGGTGGAGGGAGGGGGGGGAGGGATTGGGGAGGGAGGGATGGAGGGAAGGAGGGAGGGGGGAGTTAGGGGGGAGGGGGGAGGGAGTTGGGGAGGGAGGGGGAGGAGGGGGGGAGGGAGTGGGGATGGAGGTGGGAAGGAGGGGGGATGAAGGGGTTGAGGGGGGAAGGGGGACCTCCCCTTTTCCCAGTACCCCTCTTTCCCCGTTGGGCCCGTCCTCATAGGGTTTCCATTGTAACCCGGAGGGGGGGAGGGAGGGAGGAGGGAGGTGTGGAGGGAGGAGGGGAGGGGGAGGGAGGGGGGGAGGGGAGGGGGGAAGGGGAGGGGGGAAGGGGGTAGGGGGGAGGGGAGGGAGGGGGATCTCCCCTTTTCCCAGTACCCCTCTTTCCCCGTTGGGCCCGTCCTCATAGGGTTTCCATTGTAACCGGGAGGGGGGGAGGGAGGGAGGAGGGAGGTGTGGAGGGAGGAGGGGAGGGGGAGGGGAGGGGGGAAGGGGAGGGGGGAAGGGGGTAGGGGGGAGGGGAGGGAGGGGGATCTCCTCTTTTCCCAGTACCCCTCTTTCCCCGTTGGGCCCGTCCCCGTAGGGTTTCCATTGTAACCGGGAGGGGGGAGGGAGGGTGGAAGGAGGGGGGAGGGGGAGAGGGATGGAAGGGTGGAGGGAGGGATTGGGGGAGGGTGGGATGGAGGGAAGGAGGGAGGGGGGAGTTAGGGGCTGAGTGGTGATGGAGGTTGGGATTGAGGGGGGAGAGAGTGGGGATGGAGGTGGGAAGGAGGGGGGAGGAAGAGGTTGAGGGGGAAGTGGGACCTCCCCTTTTCCCAGTACCCCTCTTTCCCCCACCACCAAGCCCCCACCGCAACGACCCCTGTTGTCCCCCTCCCCAGTCCCCATTCTCAGACCCCCCCCATTCTCTTGGAATAAAAAAAAATACTTAAAAAAAAATAAGTGCTTTTTAATTGCTTGTTTTGAAACATTCGCGGTTAAGTGCTCTTTAAAAAAACATTCGCGGTTAAGTGCTGGTTTTGAAACATTCGCGGCTACTTAGTGCTTCTGTCAGTTGCTTTTCGAAACAATGTTGCAACCATCTCACACAAGCATTGGGAGGATGGGAGGGAAGGGGAGGGAGGGAGGAGGGAGGTGTGGAGGGAGGAGGGGAGGGAGGGGGGAAGGGGAGGGGGGAAGGGGGCGGGAGAGGGGACGGAGGGGGGATGGGATGGGGAAGGGGGGAGGGAGGGGGACCTCCCCTTTTCCCAGTACCCCTCTTTCCCCGTTGGGCCCGTCCTCGTAGGGTTTCCATTGTAACCGGGAGGAGGGGAGGGAGGGAAGGGGGAGGGAGGGAGGAGGGAGGTGTGGAGGGAGGGGAGGGGGAGGGAGGGGGAGGGGAGGGGGAAGGGGGTGAGGGGGAGGGAGAGGGGGAGGGAGGGGGGAGGGAGGGGGGAAGGGGGGTGAGGGGGGAGGGAGAGGGGTAGGGGGGGAGGGGAGGGGAAGGGGGGAGGGAGAGGGGTAGGGGAGGGGAAGGGGGGAGGGAGAGGGGTAGGGGGGGAGGGGAAGGGGAGGGAGGGGGACCTCCCCTTTTCCCAGTACCCCTCTTTCTCCGTTGGGCCCATCCTCGTAGGGTTTCCATTGTAACCGGGAGGAGGGGAGGGAGGGAAGGGGGAGGGAGGGAGGTGTGGAGGGTGGAGGGGGGAGGGGGAGGGAGGGGGGAGGGGAGGGGGGAAGGGGGGGAGGGAGGGGGGGTGGAGGTGGGAAGGAGTGGGGAGGAAGGGGTTGAGGGGGGAAGGGGGGGGAGGGAGGGAATAGGGGCCCCATGCTGATCTGTGTATGTTAAGTGACTCGCACAACTTTAAAAAACTGGCAGTTGCTTTTCGCAACAATGTTGCAACATCTCACACAAGCATTGTGACGTCACAAGCTGAAGACCTTGAAAAAAAAGGTCAGAAAAAAAATCATGTAAATTTAAAGTAGTAAACACCCAATAGCAGCCGCTTGTCCATCGCGAGCTGATCTCCCATTGGTGCACGGGTGCCATTGTGACATCACGCGCTGAAGCCCTTTCAAGAAAAGGGTTAGAAATGAGAGATTTTAACTTTAATATCTCTCTAGCTTTAAAAAGGTAGCTTCAATTTGAACGAAAGTACTTACAATAGTTGCCCATGTTAATGGTGAATATGGCGGTACAAAAATCGTAGCGCTTTGGTGTAACTTCAGGGAGGAGTAGGGTTTGTAAGTTATGGACAGAAATCTTCGGAATCTTCCGTATATACATACGGAATCTTCCGTATATACATACGGAATGTTGGACCGCAGAGTTTTAGTATTATACTAGACCGAGTGGGCCCGTTGGGCCCGTCCTCGTAGGGTTTCCATTGTAACCGGGAGGGGAGGAAAGGGGGAGGGTTGGGGGAGGGAAGGGGGAGGGAGGAGGGGAGGGAGGGGGGAGGGGACGGGGGGAGGGAGAGGGGAGGGAGGGGGGTAGGGCGTAGGGGGGAGGGAGGGGGGAGAGGGGGGGATGGGAGGGGGGAGGGGTGAAGGGAGGAGGGAAGGGGGGGAGGGAGAGGGGAGGGAGGTGGGTAGGGGGGAGGGAGGGAGGGGGACCTCCCCTTTTCCCAGTACCCCTCTTTCCCCGTTGGGCCCGTCCTCGTAGGGTTTCCATTGTAACCGGGAGGAGGGGAGGGCGGGAAGGGGGAGGGAGGGAGGAGGGAGGTGTGGAGGGAGGAGGGGAGGGGAGGGAGGGGGGAGGGGGGGGAGGGGGAGGGAGAGGGGAGGGAGGAGGGGATTGAGGGGGACCTCCCCTTTTCCCAGTACTCCTCTTTCCCCGTTGGGCCCGTCCTCGTAGGGTTTCAATTGTAACCGGGAGGGGGGGAGGGAGGGTGGAAGGAGGGGGGAGAGGGATGGAAGGGTGGAGGGAGGGGGGGAGGGATTGGGGAGGGAGGGATGGAGGGAAGGAGGGAGGGGGGAGTTAGGGGGGAAGGGGGAGGGAGGGGGAGGGAGTTGGGGAGGGGGAGGAGGGGGGGAGGGAGTGGGGATGGAGGTGGGAAGGAGGGGGGATGAAGGGGTTGAGGGGGGAAGGAGGACCTCCCCTTTTCCCAGTACCCCTCTTTCCCCGTTGAGCCCGTCCTCATAGGGTTTCCATTGTAACCGGGAGGGGGGGAGGGAGGGAGGAGGGAGGTGTGGAGGGAGGAGGGGAGGGGGAGGGAGGGGGGGAGGGGAGGGGGGAAGGGGAGGGGGAAGGGGGGAGGGGAGGGAGGGGGATCTCCCCTTTTCCCAGTACCCCTCTTTCCCCGTTGGGCCCGTCCCCGTAGGGTTTCCATTGTAACCGGGAGGGGGGAGGGAGGGTGGAAGGAGGGGGGAGGGGGAGAGGGATGGAAGGGTGGAGGGAGGGGGGAGGGAGCGCGGGAGGGTGGGATGGAGGGAAGGAGGGAGGGGGGGAGTTAGGGGCTGAGTGGTGATGGAGGTTGGGATTGAGGGGGGAGGGAGGGGGGGAGCGAGTGGGGATGGAGGTGGGAAGGAGGGGGGAGGAAGGGGTTGAGGGGGGAAGTGGAACCTCCCCTTTTCCCAGTACCCCTCTTTCCCCCACCACCAAGCCCCTTCCGCAAAGACCCCTGTTGTCCCCCTCCCCAGTCCCCATTCTCAGACCCCCCCCCCATTCTCTCTCTCCCCCAGACACACTCTCAGTGCTTTTTTCGAAACACTTGCCCCGGTGGCCCACGAGCATAGGGGCCCAATGCTGATCTGTGTATGTTAAGTGACTTGCAATAAAAAAAAATACTTTAAAAAAAGATAAGTGCTTTTTAAGTGCTTGTTTTGAAACATTCGCGGTCGCATAGTGCTTCTCACTGCGATCTGTTAGTGGTGCTTTTCGAAACAATGTAGCACCCATCTCAAACAAGCATTGGGAGGATGGGAGGGAGGGAAGGGGAGGGAGGGAGGAGAGAGGTGTGGAAGGAGGAGGGGAGGTAGGGGGGAAGGGGAGGGGGGAACGGGGGAAGGGGGAGGGAGAGGGGAGGGAGGGGGGATGGGATGGGGGAAGGGTGGAGGGAGGGGGACCTCCCCTTTTCCCAGTACCCCTCTTTCCCCGTTGGGCCCGTCCTCGTAGGGTTTCCATTGTAACCGGGAGGAGGGGAGGGAGGGAGGAGGGAGGTGTGGAGGGAGGAGGGGAGGGGGGGAGGGGAGGAGGGGGAGGGAGAGGGTTAGGGGGAGGGGGAGGGGGGAGGGGAGGGGTGAAGTGGAGGGAGGGGAACCTCCCCTTTTCCCAGTACCCCTCTTTCCCCGTTGGGCCCGTCCCCGTAGGGTTTCCTTTGTAACCAGAAGGGGGGGAGGGAGGGTGGAAGGAGGGGGGAGGGGGAGAGGGATGGAAGGGTGGAGGGCGGGGGGGAGGGATGGAGGGAAGGAGGGAGGGGGGGGAGTTAGGGGAGGAGGGGTGAGGGAGGTGGGGAGGGAGTTGGGGAGGAGGGGGGGAGGGAGTGGGGATGGAGGTGGGAAGGAGTGGGGAGGAAGGGGTTGAGGGGGGAAGGGGGGGAGGGAGGGAATAGGGGCCCCATGCTGATCTGTGTATGTTAAGTGACTGGCACAACTTTAAAAAACTGGCAGTTGCTTTTCGCAACAATGTTGCAACTATCCTCACACAAGCATTGTGACGTCACAAGCTGAAGACCTTGAAAAAAAAGGTCAGAAAAAAAATAATGTAAATTTAAAACCGAGCTGATCTCTCATTGGTGCACGGGTGCCATTGTGACATCACGCGCTGAAGCCCCTTCAAGAAAAGGGTTAGAAATGAAAATTTAAACTTTAATATCTCTCTAGCTTTAAAAAGGTAGCTTCAATTTGAACGAAAGTACTTACAATAGTTGCCCACGTTAATGGTGAATATGGCGGTACAAAAATCGTAGCGCTTTGGTGTACCGTCTGGGAGGAGTAGGGTTTGTAAATTATGGACAGAAATTCTTCGGAATCTTCCGTACATACACATATACATACATACATACGGAATGTTGGACCGCAGAGTTTTAGTAGTATATAGACTAGACCGAGTGGGCCCGTTGGGCCCGTCCTCGTAGGGTTTCCATTGTAACCGGGATGGGAGGAAAGGGGGAGGGTTGGGGGAGGGAAGGGGGAGGGAGGAGGGGAGGGAGGGGGGGAGGGGAGGGGGGGAGGGGGGAGGGAGAGGGGAGGGAGGGGGGTGGGGGGAGGGAGGGGGGAGAGGGGGGGATGGGAGGGGGGAGGGGGGAAGGGAGGAGGGTAGGGGGGGAGGGAGAGGGGAGGGAGGTGGGTAGGGGGGAGGGAGGGAGGGGGACCTCCCCTTTTCCCAGTACCCCTCTTTCCCCGTTGGGCCCGTCCTCGTAGGGTTTCCATTGTAACCGGGAGGAGGGGAGGGCGGGAAGGGGGAGGGAGGGAGGAGGGAGGTGTGGAGGGAGGAGGGGAGGGGAGGGAGGGGGGAGGGGAGGGAGGGGGGTAGGGGGGAGGGGGAGGGAGGGGGAGGGAGAGGGGAGGGGGGAGGGGAGGGGGAAGGGGGGAGGGAGGGGGACCTCCCCTTTTCCCAGTACCCCTCTTTCCCCGTTGGGCCCGTCCCCGTAGGGTTTCCATTGTAACCGGGAGGGGGGGGGAGGGAGGGTGGAAGGAGGGGGGAGGGGGAGAGGGGTGGAAGGGTGGAGGGAGGGGGGGAGGGAGTGGGGGAGGGTCGGATGGAGGGAAGGAGGGACGGGTGAGTTAGGGGCTGAGTGGTGATGGAGGTTGGGATTGAGGAGGGAGAGAGTGGGGATGGAGGTGCGAAGGAGGGGGGAGGAAGAGGTTGAGGGGGGAAGTGGGACCTCCCCTTTTCCCAGTACCCCTCTTTCCCCCACCACCAAGCCCCCACCGCAACGACCCCTGTTGTCCCCCTCCCCAGTCCCCATTCTCAGACCCCCCCCCCATTCTCTTGGAATAAAAAAAAACACTTTAAAAAAAATAAGTGCTTTTTAATTGCTTGTTTTGAAACATTCGCAGTTAAGTGCTTTTTAAAAAAACATTCGCAGTTAAGTGCTGGTTTTGAAACATTCGCGGCTACTTAGTGCTTCTGTCAGCTGCTTTTCGAAACAATGTTGCAACCATCTCACACAAGCATTGGGAGGATGGGAGGGAGGGAAGGGGAGGGAGGGAGGAGGGAGGTGTGGAGGGAGGAGGGGAGGGAGGGGGGAAGGGGAGGGGGGGAAGGGGGCGGGAGAGGGGAGGGAGGGGGGATGGGATGGGGAAGGGGGGAGTGAGGGGGACCTCCCCTTTTCCCAGTACCCCTCTTTCCCCGTTGGGCCCGTCCTCGTAGGGTTTCCATTGTAACCGGGAGGAGGGGAGGGAGGGAAGGGGGAGGGAGGGAGGAGGGAGGTGTGGAGGGAGGGGAGGGGGAGGGAGGGGGGAGGGGAGGGGGGAAGGGGGGGGAGTGGGGAGGGAGAGGGGGAGGGAGGGGGGAGGGGGGAAGGAGAGGGGTAGGGGGGGGAGGGGAGGGGGAAGGGGAGGGAGGGGGACCTCCCCTTTTCCCAGTACCCCTCTTTCCCCGTTGGGCCCGTCCTCGTAGGGTTTCCATTGTAACCGGGAGGAGGGGAGGGAGGGAAGGGGGAGGGAGGGAGGTGTGGAGGGGGAGGGAGGGGGGAGGGGAGGGGGGAAGGGGGGGAGGGAGGTGGGGTGGAGGTGGGAAGGAGTGGGGAGGAAGGGGTTGAGGGGGGAAGGGGGGGGGACGGAGGGAATAGGGGCCCCATGCTGATCTGTGTATGTTAAGTGACTCGCACAACTTTAAAAAACTGGCAGTTGCTTTTCGCAACAATGTTGCAACCATCTCACACAAGCATTGTGACGTCACAAGCTGAAGACCTTGAAAAAAAAGGTCAGAAAAAAAATTATGTAAATTTAAAGTAGTAAACACCCAATAGCAGCCGCTTGTCCATCGCGAGCTGATCTCTCATTGGTGCACGGGTGCCATTGTGACATCACGCGCTGAAGCCCCTTCAAGAAAAGGGTTAGAAATGAAAAATTTTAACTTTAATATCTCTCTAGCTTTAAAAAGGTAGCTTCAATTTGAACGAAAGTACTTACAATAGTTGCCCATGTTAATGGTGAATACGGCGGTACAAAAATCGTAGCGCTTTGGTGTACCGTCTGGGAGGAGTAGGGTTTGGCCCCTTCAAGAAAAGTGTTAGAAATGAAAATTTAAACTTTAATATCTCTCTAGCTTTAAAAAGGTAGCTTCAATTTGAACGAAAGTACTTACAATAGTTGCCCAGGTTAATGGTGAATATGGCGGTACAAAAATCGTAGCGCTTTGGTGTACCGTCTGGGAGGAATAGGGTTTGTAAGTTATGGACAGAAATTCTTCGGAATCTTCCGTATATACACACATACACACATACATACGGAATGTTGGACCGCAGAGTTTTAGTAGTATACTAGACCGAGTGGGCCCGTTGGGCCCGTCCTCGTAGGGTTTCCATTGTAACCGGGAGGGGAGGAAAGGGGGAGGGTTGGGGGAGGGAAGGGGGAGGGAGGAGGGGAGGGGAGGGGGGGAGGGGAGGGGGGAGGGAGAGGGGAGGGAGGGGGTAGGGGGGAGGGAGGGGGAGAGGGGGGGATGGGAGGGGGAGGGGAGGGGGGAAGGGAGGAGGGAAAGGGGGGAGGGAGAGGGGAGGGAGGTGGGTAGGGGGGAGGGAGGGGGACCTCCCCTTTTCCCAGTACCCCTCTTTCCCCGTTGGGCCCGTCCTCGTAGGGTTTCCATTGTAACCGGGAGGAGGGGAGGGCGGGAAGGGGGAGGGAGGGAGGAGGGAGGTGTGGAGGGAGGAGGGGAGGGGAGGGAGGGGGGAGGGGAGGGAGGGGGGTAGGGGGAGGGGAAGGGGGGAGGGAGGGGGACCTCCCCTTTTCCCAGTACTCCTCTTTCCCCGTTGGGCCGGTCCTCGTAGGGTTTCAATTGTAACCGGGAGGGGGGGAGGGAGGGTGGAAGGAGGGGGGAGAGGGATGGAAGGGTGGAGGGAGGGGGGGAGGGATTGGGGAGGGAGGGAAGGAGGGAGGGGGGAGTTAGGGGGGAGGGGGGAGGGAGTTGGGGAGGGAGGGGGAGGAGGGGGGGAGGGAGTGGGGATGGAGGTGGGAAGGAGGGGGGATGAAGGGGTTGAGGGGGGAAGGGGGACCTCCCCTTTTCCCAGTACCCCTCTTTCCCCGTTGGGCCCGTCCTCATAGGGTTTCCATTGTAACCGGGAGGGGGGAGGGAGGGAGGTGTGGAGGGAGGAGGGGAGGGGGAGGGAGGGGGGAGGGGAGGGGGGAAGGGGAGGGGGGAAGGGGGGAGGGAGTAGGGGGGAGGGGAGGGAGGGGGATCTCCCCTTTTCCCAGTACCCCTCTTTCCCCGTTGGGCCCGTCCCCGTAGGGTTTCCATTGTAACCGGGAAACACTTGCCCCGGTGGCCCACGAGCATAGGGGCCCAATGCTGATCTGTGTATGTTAAGTGACTTGCAATTAAAAAAAATACTTTAAAAAAAGATAAGTGCTTTTTAAGTGCTTGTTTTGAAACATTCGCGGTCACATAGTGCTTCTCACTGCGATCTGTTAGTGGTGCTTTTCGAAACAATGTAGCACCCATCTCAAACAAGCATTGGGAGGATGGGAGGGAGGGAAGGGGAGGGAGGGAGGAGAGAGGTGTGGAGGGATGGGGGAAGGGGAGGGGGGAACGGGGGGAAGGGGGAGGGAGAGGAGAGGGAGGGGGGATGGGATGGGGGAAGGGGGGAGGGAGGGGGACCTCCCCTTTTCCCAGTACCCCTCTTTCCCCGTTGGGCCCGTCCTCGTAGGGTTTCCATTGTAACCGGGAGGAGGGGAGGGAGGGAGGAGGGAGGTGTGGAGGGAGGAGGGGAGGGGGAAGGGGGAGGGAGAGGGTTAGGGGGGAGGGGGAGGGGAGGGGAGGGAGGGGGACCTCCCCTTTTCCCAGTACCCCTCTTTCCCCGTTGGGCCCGTCCCCGTAGGGTTTCCTTTGTAACCAGAAGGGGGGAGGGAGGGTGGAAGGAGGGGGGAGGGGGAGAGGGATGGAAGGGTGGAGGGAGGGGGGGAGGGATGGAGGGAAGGAGGGAGGGGGGGGAGTTAGGGGAGGAGGGGTGAGGGAGGTGGGGAGGGAGTTGGGGAGGAGGGGTGGAGGGAGTGGGGATGGAGGTGGGAAGGAGTGTGGAGGAAGGGGTTGAGGGGGGAAGGGGGGGGAGGGAGGGAATAGGGGCCCCATGCTGATCTGTGTATGTTAAGTGACTTGCACAACTTTAAAAAACTGGCAGTTGCCTTTCGCAACAATGTTGCAACAATCTCACACAAGCATTGTGACGTCACAAGCTGAAGATGTAAATTTAAAACCGAGCTGATCTCTCATTGGTGCACGGGTGCCATTGTGACATCACGCGCTGAAGCCCCTTCAAGAAAAGGGTTAGAAATGAAAATTAAACTTTAATATCTCTCTAGCTTTAAAAAGGCAGCTTCAATTTGAACGAAAGTACTTACAATAGTTGCCCATGTTAATGGTGAATATGGCGGTACAAAAATCGTAGCGCTTTGGTGTACCGTCAGGGAGGAGTAGGGTTTGTAAGTTATGGACAGAAACTCTTCGGAATCTTTGCGTACATACACATATACATACGGAATGTTGGACCGCAGAGTTTTAGTAGTATACTAGACCGAGTGGGCCCGTTGGGCCCGTCCTCGTAGGGTTTCCATTGTAACCGGGAGGGGAGGAAAGGGGGAGGGTTGGGGGAGGGAAGGGGGAGGGAGGAGGGGAGGGAGGGGGGTAGGGGGAGGGAGGGGGGAGAGGGGGGATGGGAGGGGGGAGGGGAGGGGGGAAGGGAGGAGGGAAGGGGGGGAGGGAGAGGGGAGGGAGGTGGGTAGGGGGGAGGGAGGGAGGGGGACCTCCCCTTTTCCCAGTACCCCTCTTTCCCCGTTGGGCCCGTCCTCGTAGGGTTTCCATTGTAACCGGGAGGAGGGGAGGGCGGGAAGGGGGAGGGAGGGAGGAGGGAGGTGTGGAAGGAGGAGGGGAGGGGAGGGAGGGGGGAGGGGAGGGAGGGGGGTAGGGGGGAGGGGGAGGGAGAGGGGGAAGGGGAGGGGGGAGGGAGGGGGACCTCCCCTTTCCCCAGTACTCCTCTTTCCCCGTTGGGCCCGTCCTCGTAGGGTTTCAAGGAAGGGGGAGAGGGATGGAAGGGTGGAGGGAGGGGGGGAGGGATTGGGGAGGGAGGGATGGAGGGAGGGGGGAGTTAGGGGGGAGGGGGGAGGGAGTTGGGGAGGGAGGAGGAGGGGAGGGAGTGGGGATGGAGGTGGGAAGGAGGGGGGATGAAGGGGTTGAGGGGGGAAGGGGGACCTCCCCTTTTCCCAGTACCCCTCTTTCCCCGTTGGGCCCGTCCTCGTAGGGTTTCCATTGTAACCGGGAGGAGGGGAGGGCGGGAAGGGGGAGGGAGGGAGGAGGGAGGTGTGGAAGGAGGAGGGGAGGGGAGGGAGGGGGGAGGGGAGGGAGGGGGGTAGGGGGGAGGGGGAGGGAGAGGGGGAAGGGGAGGGGGGAGGGAGGGGGACCTCCCCTTTTCCCAGTACTCCTCTTTCCCCGTTGGGCCCGTCCTCGTAGGGTTTCAAGGAAGGGGGAGAGGGATGGAAGGGTGGAGGGAGGGGGGGAGGGATTGGGGAGGGAGGGATGGAGGGAGGGGGGAGTTAGGGGGGAGGGGGGAGGGAGTTGGGGAGGGAGGAGGAGGGGAGGGAGTGGGGATGGAGGTGGGAAGGAGGGGGGATGAAGGGGTTGAGGGGGGAAGGGGGACCTCCCCTTTTCCCAGTACCCCTCTTTCCCCGTTGGGCCCGTCCTCATAGGGTTTCCATTGTAACCGGGAGGGGGGGAGGGAGGGAGGTGTGGAGGGAGGAGGGGGGTGGGAGGGAGGGTGGGAGGGGAGGGGGGAAGGGGAGGGGGGAAGGGGGTAGGGGGAGGGGAGGGAGGGGGATCTCCTCTTTTCCCAGTACCCCTCTTTCCCCGTTGGGCCCGTCCCCGTAGGGTTTCCATTGTAACCGGGAGGGGGGGAGGGAGGGTGGAAGGAGGGGGGAGGGGGAGAGGGATGGAAGGGTGGAGGGAGGGGGGAGGGATTGGGGGAGGGTGGGATGGAGGGAAGGAGGGAGAGGGGGAGTTAGGGGCTGAGTGGTGATGGAGGTTGGGATTGAGGGGGAGAGAGTGGGGATGGAGGTGGGAAGGAGGGGGGAGGAAGAGGTTGAGGGGGAAGTGGGACCTCCCCTTTTCCCAGTACCCCTCTTTCCCCCACCACCAAGCCCCCACCGCAACGACCCCTGTTGTCCCCCTCCCCAGTCCCCATTCTCAGACCCCCCCCCATTCTCTTGGAATAAAAAAAAATACTTAAAAAAAAATAAGTGCTTTTTAATTGCTTGTTTTGAAACATTCGCGGTTAAGTGCTTTTTAAAAAAACATTCGCGGTTAAGTGCTGGTTTTGAAACATTCGCGGCTACTTAGTGCTTCTGTCAGTTGCTTTTCGAAACAATGTTGCAACCATCTCACACAAGCATTGGGAGGATGGGAGGGAGGGAAGGGGAGGGAGGAGGTGTGGAGGGAGGAGGGGAGGGAGGGGGGAAGGGGAGGGGGGGAAGGGGGCGGGAGAGGGGACGGAGGGGGGATGGGATGGGGAAGGGGGGAGGGAGGGGGACCTCCCCTTTTCCCAGTACCCCTCTTTCCCCGTTGGGCCCGTCCTCGTAGGGTTTCCATTGTAACCGGGAGGAGGGGAGGGAGGGAAGGGGGAGGGAGGAGGGAGGTGTGGAGGGAGGGGAGGGGGAGGGAGGGGGGAGGGGAGGGGGGAAGGGGAGGGAGGAGGAGGGAGAGGGGGAGGGAGGGGGGAGGGGGGAAGGGGGAGGGAGGGAGGTGTGGAGGGTGGAGGGGGAGGGGGAGGGAGGGGGGAGGGGAGGGGGGAAGGGGGGGAGGGAGGGGGGGTGGAGGTGGGAAGGAGTGGGGAGGAAGGGGTTGAGGGGGGAAGGGGGGGGAGGGAGGGAATAGGGGCCCCATGTGTAAGTTAAGTGACTCGCACAACTTTTAAAAACTGGCAGTTGCTTTTCGCAACAATGTTGCAACATCTCACACAAGCATTGTGACGTCACAAGCTGAAGACCTTGAAAAAAAAGGTCAGAAAAAAAATCATGTAAATTTAAAGTAGTAAACACCCAATAGCAGCTGCTTGTCCATCGCGAGCTGATCTCTCATTGGTGCACGGGTGCCATTGTGACATCACGCGCTGAAGCCCCTTCAAGAAAAGGGTTAGAAATGAAAATTTAAACTTTAATATCTCTCTAGCTTTAAAAAGGTAGCTTCAATTTGAACGAAAGTACTTACAATAGTTGCCCAGGTTAATGGTGAATATGGCGGTACAAAAATCGTAGCGCTTTGGTGTACCGTCAGGGAGGAGTAGGGTTTGTAAGTTATGGACAGAAACTCTTCGGAATCTTTGCGTACATACACATATACATCCATACATACGGAATGTTGGACCGCAGAGTTTTAGTAGTATATAGACTAGACCGAGTGGGCCCGTTGGGCCCGTCCTCGTAGGGTTTCCATTGTAACCGGGAGGGGAGGAAAGGGGGAGGGTTGGGGGAGGGAAGGGGGAGGGAGGAGGGGAGGGAGGGGGGAGGGGAGGGGGGGAGGGGGGAGGGAGGGGGGTAGGGGGGAGGGAGGGGGGAGAGGGGGGGATGGGAGGGGGGAGGGGAGGGGGGAAGGGAGGAGGGAAGGGGGGGAGGGTGAGGGGAGGGAGGTGGGTAGGGGGGAGGGAGGGAGGGGGACCTCCCCTTTTCCCAGTACCCCTCTTTCCCCGTTGGGCCCGTCCTCGTAGGGTTTCCATTGTAACCGGGAGGAGGGGAGGGCGGGAAGGGGGAGGGAGGGAGGAGGGAGGTGTGGAGGGAGGAGGGGAGGGGAGGGAGGGGGGAGGGGAGGGAGGGGGTAGGGGGGAGGGGGAGGGAGGGGGAGGGAGAGGGGATGGGGGAGGGGAGGGGGAAGGGGGGAGGGAGGGGGACCTCCCCTTTTCCCAGTACTCCTCTTTCCCCGTTGGGCCCGTCCTCGTAGGGTTTCCATTGTAACCGGGAGGGGGGGAGGGAGGGAGGAGGGAGGTGTGGAGGGAGGTGTGGAGGGAGGTGTGGAGGGAGGAGGGGAGGGGGAGGGAGGGGGGAGGGGAGGGGGAGGGGGGAAGAGGGGTAGGGGGGAGGGGAGGGAGGAGGGGAGGGAGGGGAACTCCCCTTTTCCCAGTACCCCTCTTTCCCCGTTGGGCCCGTCCCCGTAGGGTTTCCATTGTAACCGGGAGGGGGGGAGGGAGGGTGGAAGGAGGGGGAGAGGGGTGGAAGGGTGGAGGGAGTGGGGGAGTGTCGGATGGAGGGAAGGAGGGACGGGTGAGTTAGGGGCTGAGTGGTGATGGAGGTTGGGATTGAGGGGGAGAGAGTGGGGATGGAGGTGGGAAGGAGGGGGGAGGAAGAGGTTGAGGGGGAAGTGGGACCTCCCCTTTTCCCAGTACCCCTCTTTCCCCCACCACCAAGCCCCCACCGCAACGACCCCTGTTGTCCCCCTACCCAGTCCCCATTCTCAGACCCCCCCCCCCATTCTCTTGGAATAAAAAAAAATACTTTTTTTAAAAAAGTGCTTTTTAATTGCTTGTTTTGAAACATTCGCGGTTAAGTGCTTTTTTAAAAAACATTCGCGGTTAAGTGCTGGTTTTGAAACATTCGCGGCTACTTAGTGCTTCTGTCAGTTGCTTTTCGAAACAATGTTGCAACCATCTCACACAAGCATTGGGAGGATGGGAGGGAGGGAAGGGGAGGGAGGGAGGAGGGAGGTGTGGAGGGAGGAGGGGAGGGAGGGGGGAAGGGGAGGGGGGAAGGGGGCGGGAGAGGGGAGGGAGGGGGGATGGGATGGGGAAGGGGGAGTGAGGGGGACCTCCCCTTTTCCCAGTACCCCTCTTTCCCCGTTGGGCCCGTCCTCGTAGGGTTTCCATTGTAACCGGGAGGAGGGGAGGGAGGGAAGGGGGAGGGAGGGAGGAGGGAGGTGTGGAGGGAGGGGAGGGGGAGGGAGGGGGGAGGGGAGGGGGGAAGGGGGGGAGGGGGGAGGGAGAGGGGAGGGAGGGGGGGAGGGGGGTGAGGGGGGAGGGAGAGGGGTAGGGGGGGAGGGGAGGGGGAAGGGGAGGGAGGGGGACCTCCCCTTTTCCCAGTACCCCTCTTTCCCCGTTGGGCCCGTCCTCGTAGGGTTTCCATTGTAACCGGGAGGAGGGGAGGGAGGGAAGGGGGAGGGAGGTGTGGAGGGTGGAGGGGGAGGGAGGGGGAGGGGGAGGGGAGGGGGGAAGGGGGGGAGGGAGGGGGGGTGGAGGTGGGAAGGAGTGGGGAGGAAGGGGTTGAGGGGGGAAGGGGGGGAGGGAGGGAATAGGGGCCCCATGCTGATCTGTGTATGTTAAGTGACTCGCACAACTTTAAAAAACTGGCAGTTGCTTTTCGCAACAATGTTGCAACCATCTCACACAAGCATTGTGACGACACAAGCTGAAGACCTTGAAAAAAAAGGTCAGAAAAAAAATTATGTAAATTTAAAGTAGTAAACACCCAATAGCAGCCGCTTGTCCATCGCGAGCTGATCTCTCATTGGTGCACGGGTGCCATTGTGACATCACGCGCTGAAGCCCCTTCAAGAAAAGGGTTAGAAATGAAAAATTTAAACATTAATATCTCTCTAGCTTTAAAAAGGTAGCTTCAATTTGAACGAAAGTACTTACAATAGTTGCCCATGTTAATGGTGAATACGGCGGTACAAAAATCGTAGCGCTTTGGTGTACCGTCTGGGAGGAGTAGGGTTTGGCCCCTTCAAGAAAAGTGTTAGAAATGAAAATTTAAACTTTAATATCTCTCTAGCTTTAAAAAGGTAGCTTCAATTTGAACGAAAGTACTTACAATAGTTGCCCAGGTTAATGGTGAATACGGCGGTACAAAAATCGTAGCGCTTTGGTGTACCGTCTGGGAGGAGTTGGGTTTGTAAGTTATGGACAGAAACTTCGGAATCAACTTCGGAATCTTTCGTACATACGGAATCTTTCGTACATACACACGAACCCAGAGTTTTAGTATTATATAGATAGACTAGACCGAGTGGGCCCGTTGGGCCCGTCCTCGTAGGGTTTCCATTGTAACCGGGAGGATGGGAGGGAGGGAAGTGGGAGGGAGGGGGGGAGGGGAGGGTGGAGTGGAGGGGGGAGGGGAGGGGGAAGGAGGGGAGGGGGATGGGGAGGGAGAGGGGAGGGAGGGGGTGGGGGGAGGGTCTATTTTACTTTAAAATAAACAGCGTTCTTTGTTGAAAAGGAAATAAACTTATCTATAGAGCATCAGCTTTTTTAAAATAAATAAAATCAAACTTAATGAAAATCACATTCCTCATTTTAAATAAATGTCTTTGTTAAAAATGAAATCAAACAGCGGGAGAGGCGACGGCGACTACACCTCCCGGCGGTCAGCGCTGCTGGGACGGGAGGGAGGGAGGGAAGAGGGAGGGAGGAGAGTGGGGAGGGAGGGGTACCTCCCCTTTTCCCAGTACTCTTCTTTCCCAAACCACCAAGCCCCCTGTTGTCCCCCTCCCCAGTCCCCATTCTCAGACCCCCCCATTCTCTCTCCCCCAGATACACTCTTACTCTCCCCCCCCCCTTTCCCCAGCACACCCCTTTCCCCGTTGGGCCCGTCCTCGTAGGGTTTCCATTGTAACCGTGAGGCAGGGAGGGAGGGGGGAGGGAGGGAAGAGGGAGGTGTGGAGGGAGGAGGGGAGGGGGAGGGAGGGGGAGGGGGGAAGGGGGGGAGGTGGAGGGAGGGGGGAGGGAGAGGGGGAGGGGTGGGGGGAAGGGGTGAGGGTGGAAGGGGGAGGGAGGGGGACCTCCCCTTTTCCCAGTACCCCTCTTTCCCCGTTGTGCCCGTCCTCGTAAGGTTTCCATTGTAACCGGGAGGGGAGTGGGGGGGAGGGAAGGGAGGAGGGAGGTGTGGAGGGGGGAGGGGAGGGGGAGGGGGGAAGGGGCAAGGGGGAGGGAGAGGGGAGGGAGGGGGTAGGGAGGGGGGAAGGGGGGAGGGAGGGGGACCACCCGTTTTCCCAGTACCCCTCTTTCCCCGTTGGGCCCGTCGTCGTAGGGTTTCCATTGTAACCGGGAGGAGGGGAGGTAGGGAAGGGGGAGGGAGGGAGGAGGGAGGTGTGGAGGGAGGAGGGGAGGGGGAGGGAGGAGGGGAGGGGGAGGGAGGGGGAAGGGGGAGGAGGGAGAGGGGAGGGAGGGGGGTAGGGGGGAGGGAGGAGGGAGGTGTGGAGGGAGGAGGGGAGGGGGAGGGAGGGGGGAGGGGAGGGGGGAGGGAGAGGGGGAGGGGGAGGGAGGGAGCGTGTAAGGGGGAGGGAGGGGGACCTCCCCTTTTCCCAGTACCCCTCTTTCCCCGTTGGGCCCGTCCTCGTAGGGTTTCCATTGTAACCGGGTGGAGGGGAGGGAGGGAAGGGGAGGGAGGGAGGAGGGAGGTGTGGAGGGAGGAGGGGAGGGGGGAAGGGGGAGGGAGAGCGTTAGGGGGGAGGGGGAGGGGGGAGGGGAGGGGAGGGAGGGGGACCTCCCCTTTTCCCAGTACCCCTCTTTCCCCGTTGGGCCCGTCCCCGTAGGGTTTCCTTTGTAACCAGAAGGGGGGAGGGAGGGTGGAAGGAGGGGGGAGGGGGAGAGGGATGGAAGGGTGGAGGGAGGGGGGGAGGGATGGAGGGAAGGAGGGAGGGGGGGGAGTTAGGGGAGGAGGGGTGAGGGAGGTGGGGAGGGAGTTGGGGAGGAGGGGGGGAGGGAGTGGGGATGGAGGTGGGAAGGAGTGGGGAGGAAGGGGTTGAGGGGGGAAGGGGGGGGAGGGAGGGAATAGGGGCCCCATGCTGATCTGTGTATGTTAAGTGACTTGCACAACTTTAAAAAACTGGCAGTTGCCTTTCGCAACAATGTTGCAACAATCTCACACAAGCATTGTGACGTCACAAGCTGAAGATGTAAATTTAAAACCGAGCTGATCTCTCATTGGTGCACGGGTGCCATTGTGACATCACGCGCTGAAGCCCCTTCAAGAAAAGGGTTAGAAATGAAAATTAAACTTTAATATCTCTCTAGCTTTAAAAAGGTAGCTTCAATTTGAACGAAAGTACTTACAATAGTTGCCCATGTTAATGGTGAATATGGCGGTACAAAAATCGTAGCGCTTTGGTGTACCGCCAGGGAGGAGTAGGGTTTGTAAGTTATGGACAGAAACTCTTCGGAATCTTTGCGTACATACACATATACATCCATACATACGGAATGTTGGACCGCAGAGTTTTAGTAGTATACTAGACCAAGTGGGCCCGTTGGGCCCGTCCTCGTAGGGTTTCCATTGTAACCGGGAGGCGGGGAGGGAGGGGGGAGGGGGACCACCTGTTTTCCCAGTACCCCTCTTTACCCGTTGTGGGATGGGAGGGGGGAGGGGAGGGGGGAGGGAGGGGGTAGGGGGGAGGGAGGGGGAGGGAGGGAGGGGAAGGGGGAGGGGGGAAGGGGAGAGGGAAGGGAGGGAGGGAGGAGGACCTCCCCTTTTCCCAGTACCCCTCTTTCCCCGTTGTGCCCGTCCTTGTAGGGTTTCCATTGTAACCGGGAGGAGGGGAGGGAGGGAGGGAGGGAGGAGGGAGGAGGGGAGGGAGGGGGGTAAGGGGAGGGCGGAAAGGGGGGAGGGGGGGAAGGGGGGAGGGAGAGAGGGGAAGGTTTGAAAGAGCATCCCTCTCCCCATCAGAACTGCCTCCTCCATCGACTCCTTTAAGTCCAGGCTCAAAACCTATTTCTACTCCCTAGCTTTTGAGGCTAATTGAGGAGGTACTGTGAACTGTTTGGGAGGGGAGGGGAGGGGGGAAGGGGGGAAGGAGGGGGACCTCCCCTTTTCCCAGTTCCCCTCTTTCCCCATTGGGCCTGTCCTCGTAGGGTTTCCATTGTAACCGGGAGGACGGGAGGGAGGGAAGGGGGAGGGAGGGAGGAGGGAGGTGTGGAGGGAGGAGGGAGGTGTGGAGGGAGATGGGGAAGGAGGGGGGAGGGGATGGGGTAGGGGGAGGGAGAGGGGAGGGAGGGAGGGGGGTAGGGGGAGGGAGGGGGAGGGGAGGGGGGAAGGGGGGAGGAGGGGGACCTCCCCTTTACCCAGTACCCCTCTTTCCCCATTGGGCCCGTCCTCGTAGGGTTTCCATTGTAACCGGGAGGAGGGGAGGGAGGGAAGGGGGAGGGAGGGAGGAGGGAGGTGGGGAGGGGGAGGGAGGGGGGGAGGGGAGGGGGGAAGGGGGGAGTGAGGGGGTAGGGGGAGGGGGTGGGGAGGGTGGGGGAGAGGGGAGGGGGGGTAGGGGGGAGGGGGAGGGAGGGGGGAGGGAGGGGGAAGGGGGGAGGGAGGGGGCTCTCCCCTTTTCCCAGTACCCCACTTTCCCCGTTGGGCCCGTCCTCGTAGGGATTCCATTGTAACCGGGAGGAGGGGAGGGAGGGAAGGGGGAGGGAGGGAGGAGGGAGGAGGGGAAGGGGAGGGCGGAAAGGGGGGGAGGGGGTAAAGGGGGGAGGGGGAGGGGGGAGGGAGAGAGGGGGAGGGTGGAAAGAGCATCCCTCTCCCCATCAGAACTGCCCCCTCCATCGACTCCTTTAAGTCCAGGCTCAAAACCTATTTCTACTCCCTAGCGTTTGAGGCTCATTGAGGAGGCGCTGTGAACTGTTTGCGTGCCACTGTATGTTTCATTTTTTCCTTAGTACCTAATCAGATGTACAGCACTTTGGTCAACGTGGGTTGTTTTTAAATGTGCTATACAAATAAAATGGACTTGACTTGACAGCTCTTCGCAACAATGTAGCACAGGGGCATTGTGACGTCACACGCTGAATACCGCTGGGGGGGGGGGGGAAGGGGGGTCAGCTCGAGTCCATCTCACAGGGGCATTGTGACATCACAATCCGCACCGCAGCGCCCCCCTTCTGTCAAAACTTCGATAAATCAGGGGGGGCAGCACTTTTAAACCTCTGTAACTTAAAAAATATGCGTCCGAATTAAATAAAAATATCATTTTCCAGCAGCGAACCGCATGCTGATTAAGGCGGTACAAAAATCGTGGCGCTACGGTTCACCGTTTTGCCGGAATTGCCGTATTCAGCCGACATCAGTGTTATATATATATATAACACAAGATCTGAGTTTTAGTAGTATACTAGACCGAGTGGGCCCGTTGGGCCCGTCCTCGTAGGGTTTCCATTGTAACCGGGAGGGGAGGAAAGGGGGAGGGTTGGGGGAGGGAAGGGGGAGGGAGGAGGGGAGGGAGGGGGGAGGGGAGGGGGGGAGGGAGAGGGGAGGGAGGGGGGTAGGGGGGGAGGGAGGGGGGAGAGGGGGGGATGGGAGGGGGGAGGGGAGGGGGGAAGGGAGGAGGGAAGGGGGGGGAGGGAGAGGGGAGGGAGGTGGGTAGGGGGGAGGGAGGGGGACCTCCCCTTTTCCCAGTACCCCTCTTTCCCCGTTGGGCCCGTCCTCGTAGGGTTTCCATTGTAACCGGGAGGAGGGGAGGGCGGGAAGGGGGAGGGAGGGAGGAGGGAGGTGTGGAGGGAGGAGGGGAGGGGAGGGAGGGGGGAGGGGAGGGAGGGGGGTAGGGGGGAGGGGGAGGGAGGGGGAGGGAGAGGGGATGGGGGAGGGGAGGGGGAAGGGGGGAGGGAGGGGGACCTCCCCTTTTCCCAGTACTCCTCTTTCCCCGTTGGGCCCGTCCTCGTAGGGTTTCCATTGTAACCGGGAGGGGGGGAGGGAGGGAGGAGGGAGGTGTGGAGGGAGGTGTGGAGGGAGGAGGGGAGGGGGAGGGAGGGGGGGAGGGGAGGGGGAGGGGGGAAGAGGGGTAGGGGGGAGGGGAGGGAGGAGGGGAGGGAGGGGAACTCCCCTTTTCCCAGTACCCCTCTTTCCCCGTTGGGCCCGTCCCCGTAGGGTTTCCATTGTAACCGGGAGGGGGGGAGGGAGGGTGGAAGGAGGGGGAGAGGGGTGGAAGGGTGGAGGGAGGGGGTAGGGAGTGGGGGAGGGTCGGATGGAGGGAAGGAGGGAGGGGTGAGTTAGGGGCTGAGTGGTGATGGAGGTTGGGATTGAGGGGGGAGAGAGTGGGGATGGAGGTGGGAAGGAGGGGGAAGGAAGAGGTTGAGGGGGAAGTGGGACCTCCCCTTTTCCCAGTACCCCTCTTTCTCCCACCACCAAGCCCCCACCGCAACGACCCCTGTTGTCCCCCTCCCCAGTCCCCATTCTCAGACCCCCCCCATCTCTTGGAATAAAAAAAAATACTTTAAAAAAAAAAGTGCTTTTTAATTGCTTGTTTTGAAACATTCGCGGTTAAGTGCTTTTTTAAAAAACATTCGCGGTTAAGTGCTGGTTTTGAAACATTCGCGGCTACTTAGTGCTTCTGTCAGTTGCTTTTCGAGGGAGGGAGTAGGGAGGTGTGGAGGGGGGAGGGGAGGGGGAGGGAGGGGGGAGGGGAGGGGGGAAGGGGGGGTGGGAGAGGGGAGGGAAGGGGGTAGGGGGGAGGGGGAGGGAGGGGGGAGGGGGGAAGGGGAGGGAGGGGGGAAGGGGAGGGGGAGGGAGGGGGGGAGGGAGAAGGGAGGGAGGGGGGAGTGAGGGGGGAGGGAGGGGAACCTCCCATTTTCCCAGTACCCCTCTTTCCCCATTGGGCCCGTCCTCGTAGGGTTTCCATTGTAACCGGGAGGAGGGGAGGGAGGGTGGAAGGAGGGGGGAGGGGGAGAGGGATGGAATGGTGGAGGGAGGGGGAGGGAGTGGGGGAGGGTGGGATGGAGGGAAGGAGGGAGGGGGGTTGTTAGGGGCTGAGTGGTGAAGGAGGTTGGGATTGAGGGGGGAGGGAGGGGGGAGGGAGTGGGGATGGAGGTGGGAAGGAGGGGGGAGGAAGGGGTTGAGGGGGGAAGTGGGACCTCCCCTTTTCCCAGTACCCCTCTTTCCCCCACCACCAAGCCCCCTCCGCAATGACCCCTGTTGTCCCCCTCCCCAGTCCCCATTCTCAGACCCCCCCCCCCCATTCTCTCTCTCCCCCAGACACACTCTCAGTGCTTTTTTCGAAACACTTGCCCCGGTGGCCCACGAGCATAGGGGCCCAATGCTGATCTGTGTATGTTAAGTGACTTGCAATAAAAAAAAATACTTTAAAAAAAGATAAGTGCTTTTTAAGTGCTTGTTTTGAAACATTCACGGTCACATAGTGCTTCTCACTGCGATCTGTTAGTGGTGCTTTTCGAAACAATGTAGCACCCATCTCAAACAAGCATTGGGAGGATGGGAGGGAGGGAAGGGGAGGGAGGGAGGAGAGAGGTGTGGAGGGAGGGGGGAAGGGGAGGGGGAACGGGGGGGAGGGAGAGGGGAGGGAGGGGGGATGGGATGGGGGAAGGGGGGAGGGAGGGGGACCTCCCCTTTTCCCAGTACCCCTCTTTCCCCGTTGGGCCCGTCCTCGTAGGGTTTCCATTGTAACCGGGAGGAGGGGAGGGAGGGAGGAGGAGGTGTGGAGGGAGGAGGGGAGGGGGGGAGGGGAGGGGGAGGGAGAGGGTTAGGGGGGAGGGGGAGGGGGGAGGGGAGGGGGGAAGGGGAGGGAGGGGGACCTCCCCTTTTCCCAGTACCCCTCTTTCCCCGTTGGGCCCGTCCCCGTAGGGTTTCCTTTGTAACCAGAAGGGGGGGAGGGAGGGTGGAAGGAGGGGGGAGGGGGAGAGGGATGGAAGGGTGGAGGGAGGGGGGGAGGATGGAGGGAAGGAGGGAGGGGGGGGGAGTTAGGGGAGGAGGGGTGAGGGAGGTGGGGAGGGAGTTGGGGAGGAGGGGGGGAGGGAGTGGGGATGGAGGTGGGAAGGAGTGGGGAGGAAGGGGTTGAGGGGGGAAGGGGAGGAGGGAGGGAATAGGGGCCCCATGCTGATCTGTGTATGTTAAGTGACTTGCACAACTTTAAAAAACTGGCAGTTGCTTTTCGCAACAATGTTGCAACAATCTCACACAAGCATTGTGACGTCACAAGCTGAAGATGTAAATTTAAAACCGAGCTGATCTCTCATTGGTGCACGGGTGCCATTGTGACATCACGCACTGAAGCCCCTTCAAGAAAAGGGTTAGAAATGAAAATTTATACTTTAATATCTCTCTAGCTTTAAAAAGGTAGCTTCAATTTGAACGAAAGTACTTACAATAGTTGCCCATGTTAATGGTGAATACGGCGGTACAAAAATCGTAGCGCTTTGGTGTACCGTCTGGGAGGAGTAGGGTTTGGACCCTTCAAGAAAAGTGTTAGAAATGAAAATTTAAACTTTAATATCTCTCTAGCTTTAAAAAGGTAGCTTCAATTTGAACGAAAGTACTTACAATAGTTGCCCATGTCAATGGTGAATACGGCGGTACAAAAATCGTAGCGCTTTGGTGTACCGTCTGGGAGGAGCAGGGTTTGTAAGTTATGGACAGAAATCTTCGGAATCTTCCGTATATACATACGGAATCTTCCGTATATACATACGGAATGTTGGACCGCAGAGTTTTAGTATTATACTAGACCGAGTGGGCCCGTTGGGCCCGTCCTCGTAGGGTTTCCATTGTAACCGGGAGGGGAGGAAAGGGGGAGGGTTGGGGGAGGGAAGGGGGAGGGAGGAGGGGAGGGGAGGGGAGGGGGGGAGGGGAGGGGGGGAGGGGGGAGGGAGAGGGGAGGGAGGGGGTAGGGGGGAGGGAGGGGGAGAGGGGGGGATGGGAGGGGGAGGGGAGGGGGGAAGGGAGGAGGGAAAGGGGGGAGGGAGAGGGGAGGGAGGTGGGTAGGGGGGAGGGAGGGGGACCTCCCCTTTTCCCAGTACCCCTCTTTCCCCGTTGGGCCCGTCCTCGTAGGGTTTCCATTGTAACCGGGAGGAGGGGAGGGCGGGAAGGGGGAGGGAGGGAGGAGGGAGGTGTGGAGGGAGGAGGGGAGGGGAGGGAGGGGGGAGGGGAGGGAGGGGGGTAGGGGGGAGGGGAAGGGGGGAGGGAGGGGGACCTCCCCTTTTCCCAGTACTCCTCTTTCCCCGTTGGGCCCGTCCTCGTAGGGTTTCAATTGTAACCGGGAGGGGGGGAGGGAGGGTGGAAGGAGGGGGGAGAGGGATGGAAGGGTGGAGGGAGGGGGGGAGGGATTGGGGAGGGAGGGAAGGAGGGAGGGGGGAGTTAGGGGGGAGGGGGGAGGGAGTTGGGGAGGGAGGGGGAGGAGGGGGGGAGGGAGTGGGGATGGAGGTGGGAAGGAGGGGGGATGAAGGGGTTGAGGGGGGAAGGGGGACCTCCCCTTTTCCCAGTACCCCTCTTTCCCCGTTGGGCCCGTCCTCATAGGGTTTCCATTGTAACCGGGAGGGGGGAGGGAGGGAGGTGTGGAGGGAGGAGGGGAGGGGGAGGGAGGGGGGAGGGAAGGGGGGAGGGAGTAGGGGGGAGGGGAGGGAGGGGGATCTCCCCTTTTCCCAGTACCCCTCTTTCCCCGTTGGGCCCGTCCCCGTAGGGTTTCCATTGTAACCGGGAAACACTTGCCCCGGTGGCCCACGAGCATAGGGGCCCAATGCTGATCTGTGTATGTTAAGTGACTTGCAATAAAAAAAAATACTTTAAAAAAAGATAAGTGCTTTTTAAGTGCTTGTTTTGAAACATTCGCGGTCACATAGTGCTTCTCACTGCGATCTGTTAGTGGTGCTTTTCGAAACAATGTAGCACCCATCTCAAACAAGCATTGGGAGGATGGGAGGGAGGGAAGGGGAGGGAGGGAGGAGAGAGGTGTGGAGGGAGGGGGGAAGGGGAGGGGGGAACGGGGGGAAGGGGGAGGGAGAGGAGAGGGAGGGGGGATGGGATGGGGGAAGGGGGGAGGGAGGGGGACCTCCCCTTTTCCCAGTACCCCTCTTTCCCCGTTGGGCCCGTCCTCGTAGGGTTTCCATTGTAACCGGGAGGAGGGGAGGGAGGGAGGAGGGAGGTGTGGAGGGAGGAGGGGAGGGGGAAGGGGGAGGGAGAGGGTTAGGGGGGAGGGGGAGGGGAGGGGAGGGAGGGGGACCTCCCCTTTTCCCAGTACCCCTCTTTCCCCGTTGGGCCCGTCCCCGTAGGGTTTCCTTTGTAACCAGAAGGGGGGAGGGAGGGTGGAAGGAGGGGGGAGGGGGAGAGGGATGGAAGGGTGGAGGGAGGGGGGGAGGGATGGAGGGAAGGAGGGAGGGGGGGAGTTAGGGGAGGAGGGGTGAGGGAGGTGGGGAGGGAGTTGGGGAGGAGGGGGGGAGGGAGTGGGGATGGAGGTGGGAAGGAGTGGGGAGGAAGGGGTTGAGGGGGGAAGGGGGGGGAGGGAGGGAATAGGGGCCCCATGCTGATCTGTGTATGTTAAGTGACTTGCACAACTTTAAAAAACTGGCAGTTGCCTTTCGCAACAATGTTGCAACAATCTCACACAAGCATTGTGACGTCACAAGCTGAAGATGTAAATTTAAAACCGAGCTGATCTCTCATTGGTGCACGGGTGCCATTGTGACATCACGCGCTGAAGCCCCTTCAAGAAAAGGGTTAGAAATGAAAATTAAACTTTAATATCTCTCTAGCTTTAAAAAGGTAGCTTCAATTTGAACGAAAGTACTTACAATAGTTGCCCATGTTAATGGTGAATATGGCGGTACAAAAATCGTAGCGCTTTGGTGTACCGTCAGGGAGGAGTAGGGTTTGTAAGTTATGGACAGAAACTCTTCGGAATCTTTGCGTACATACACATATACATACATACATACGGAATGTTGGACCGCAGAGTTTTAGTAGTATATAGACTAGACCGAGTGGGCCCGTTGGGCCCGTCCTCGTAGGGTTTCCATTGTAACCGGGAGGATGGGAGGGAGGGAAGTGGGAGGGAGGGGGGGAGGGGAGGGTGGAGTGGAGGGGGGAGGGGAGGGGGAAGGAGGGGAGGGGGATGGGGAGGGAGAGGGGAGGGAGGGGGGTGGGGGGAGGGTCTATTTTACTTTAAAATAAACAGCGTTCTTTGTTGAAAAGGAAATAAACTTATCTATAGAGCATCAGCTTTTTTAAAATAAATAAAATCAAACTTAATGAAAATCACATTCCTCATTTTAAATAAATGT
Organism: Rhinoraja longicauda; assembly: GCF_053455715.1. Classification (NCBI taxonomy): domain Eukaryota; kingdom Metazoa; phylum Chordata; class Chondrichthyes; order Rajiformes; family Arhynchobatidae; genus Rhinoraja; species Rhinoraja longicauda. The sequence continues at coordinate 8,986 of NW_027601510.1, read as the reverse complement.
CTTTGTTATAAATGAAATCAAACAGCGGGAGAGGCGACGGCGACTACACCTCCCGGCGGTCAGCGCTGCTGGGACGGGAGGGAGGGAGGGATGAGGGAGGGAGGAGAGTGGGGAGGGAGGGGTACCTCCCCTTTTCCCAGTACTCTTCTTTCCCAAACCACCAAGCCCCCTGTTGTCCCCCTCCCCAGTCCCCATTCTCAGACCCCCCCATTCTCTCTCCCCCAGATACACTCTTACTCTCCCCCCCCCTTTCCCCAGCACACCCCTTTCCCCGTTGGGCCCGTCCTCGTAGGGTTTCCATTGTAACCGTGAGGCAGGGAGGGAGGGGGGAGGGAGGGAAGAGGGAGGTGTGGAGGGAGGAGGGGAGGGGGAGGGGGGAAGGGGGGGAGGTGGAGGGAGGGGGGAGGGAGAGGGGGAGGGGTGGGGGGAAGGGGTGAGGGTGGAAGGGGGAGGGAGGGGGACCTCCCCTTTTCCCAGTACCCCTCTTTCCCCGTTGTGCCCGTCCTCGTAAGGTTTCCATTGTAACCGGGAGGGGAGTGGGGGGGAGGGAAGGGAGGAGGGAGGTGTGGAGGGGGGAGGGGAGGGGGAGGGGGAAGGGGCAAGGGGGAGGGAGAGGGGAGGGAGGGGGTAGGGAGGGGGGAAGGGGGGAGGGAGGGGGACCACCCGTTTTCCCAGTACCCCTCTTTCCCCGTTGGGCCCGTCGTCGTAGGGTTTCCATTGTAACCGGGAGGAGGGGAGGTAGGGAAGGGGGAGGGAGGGAGGAGGGAGGTGTGGAGGGAGGAGGGGAGGGGGAGGGAGGAGGGGAGGGGGAGGGAGGGGGAAGGGGGAGGAGGGAGAGGGGAGGGAGGGGGTAGGGGGGAGGGAGGAGGGAGGTGTGGAGGGAGGAGGGGAGGGGGAGGGAGGGGGGAGGGGAGGGGGGAGGGAGAGGGGGAGGGGGAGGGAGGGAGCGTGTAAGGGGGAGGGAGGGGGACCTCCCCTTTTCCCAGTACCCCTCTTTCCCCGTTGGGCCCGTCCTCGTATGGTTTCCATTGTAACCGGGAGGAGGGGAGGGAGGGAGGAGGGAGGTGTGGAGGGAGGAGGGGAGGGGGGAAGGGGGAGGGAGAGGGTTAGGGGGGAGGGGGAGGGGGGAGGGGAGGGGAGGGAGGGGGACCTCCCCTTTTCCCAGTACCCCTCTTTCCCGTTGGGCCCGTCCCCGTAGGGTTTCCTTTGTAACCAGAAGGGGGGAGGGAGGGTGGAAGGAGGGGGGAGGGGGAGAGGGATGGAAGGGTGGAGGGAGGGGGGGAGGGATGGAGGGAAGGAGGGAGGGGGGGGAGTTAGGGGAGGAGGGGTGAGGGAGGTGGGGAGGGAGTTGGGGAGGAGGGGGGGAGGGAGTGGGGATGGAGGTGGGAAGGAGTGGGGAGGAAGGGGTTGAGGGGGGAAGGGGGGGGAGGGAGGGAATAGGGGCCCCATGCTGATCTGTGTATGTTAAGTGACTTGCACAACTTTAAAAAACTGGCAGTTGCCTTTCGCAACAATGTTGCAACAATCTCACACAAGCATTGTGACGTCACAAGCTGAAGATGTAAATTTAAAACCGAGCTGATCTCTCATTGGTGCACGGGTGCCATTGTGACATCACGCGCTGAAGCCCCTTCAAGAAAAGGGTTAGAAATGAAAATTAAACTTTAATATCTCTCTAGCTTTAAAAAGGTAGCTTCAATTTGAACGAAAGTACTTACAATAGTTGCCCATGTTAATGGTGAATATGGCGGTACAAAAATCGTAGCGCTTTGGTGTACCGTCAGGGAGGAGTAGGGTTTGTAAGTTATGGACAGAAACTCTTCGGAATCTTTGCGTACATACACATATACATCCATACATACGGAATGTTGGACCGCAGAGTTTTAGTAGTATACTAGACCGAGTGGGCCCGTTGGGCCCGTCCTCGTAGGGTTTCCATTGTAACCGGGAGGGGAGGAAAGGGGGAGGGTTAGGGGAGGGAAGGGGGAGGGAGGAGGGGAGGGAGGGGAGGGGGGGAGGGGGGAAGGGGGGAGGGAGAGGGGAGGGAGGGGGGTAGGGGGGAGGGAGGGGGGAGAGGGGGGGATGGGAGGGGGGAGGGGGGAAGGGAGGAGGGAAGGGGGGAGGGAGAGGGGAGGGAGGTGGGTAGGGGGGAGGGAGGGAGGGGGACCTCCCCTTTTCCCAGTACCCCTCTTTCCCCGTTGGGCCCGTCCTCGTAGGGTTTCCATTGTAACCGGGAGGAGGGGAGGGCGGGAAGGGGGAGGGAGGGAGGAGGGAGGTGTGGAGGGAGGAGGGGAGGGGAGGGAGGGGGGAGGGGAGGGAGGGGGGTAGGGGGGAGGGGGAGGGAGAGGGGAGGGGGGAGGGGAGCGGGAAGGGGGGAGGGAGGGGGACCTCCCCTTTTCCCAGTACTCCTCTTTCCCCGTTGGGCCCGTCCTCGTAGGGTTTCCATTGTAACCGGGAGGGGGGAGGGAGGGAGGAGGGAGGTGTGGAGGGAGGAGGGGAGGGTGAGGGAGGGGAGGGGGAGGGGGGAAGAGGGGTAGGGGGGAGGGGAGGGAGGAGGGGAGGGAGGGGGAACTCCCCTTTTCCCAGTACCCCTCTTTCACCGTTGGGCCCGTCCCCGTAGGGTTTCCATTGTAACCGGGAGGGGGGGAGGGAGGGTGGAAGGAGGGGGAGAGGGGTGGAAGGGTGGAGGGAGGGGGGGAGGGAGTGGGGGAGGGTCGGATGGAGGGAAGGAGGGAGGGGTGAGTTAGGGGCTGAGTGGTGATGGAGGTTGGGATTGAGGGGGGAGAGAGTCGGGATGGAGGTGGGAAGGAGGGGGGAGGAAGAGGTTGAGGGGGAAGTGGGACCTCCCCTTTTCCCAGTACCCCTCTTTCCCCCACCACCAAGCCCCCACCGCAACGACCCCTGTTGTCCCCCTACCCAGTCCCCATTCTCAGACCCCCCCCCCCATTCTCTTGGAATAAAAAAAAATACTTTTTTAAAAAAGTGCTTTTTAATTGCTTGTTTTGAAACATTCGCGGTTAAGTGCTTTTTAAAAAAACATTCGCGGTTAAGTGCTGGTTTTGAAACATTCGCGGCTACTTAGTGCTTCTGTCAGTTGCTTTTCGAGGGAGGGAGTAGGGAGGTGTGGAGGGGGGAGGGGAGGGGGAGGGGAGGGGGAGGGAGGGAGGGGAAGGGAGGAGGGAGGGAGGAGAGAGGGAGGGAGGGGGTAGGGGGGAGGGGTAGGGAGGGGGAGGGGGGAGGGGGAAGGGAGGAGGGGGGAAGGGGAGGGGGAGGGAGGGGGGGAGGGAGAAGGGAGGGAGGGGGGAGGGAGGGGAACCTCCCATTTTCCCAGTACCCCTCTTTCACCATTGGGCCCGTCCTCGTAGGGTTTCCATTGTAACCGGGAGGAGGGGAGGGAGGGAAGGGGGAGGGAGGGAGGGAGGAGGGAGGTGTGGAGGGAGGAGGGGAGGGGGAGGGGAGGGGGGGAGGGGGGAAGGGGGAGGAGGGAGGGAGAGGGGAGGGAGGGGGGGAGGTAAGGGGGAGAGGGGGGAAGGGGGAGGGAGGGGGATCTCCCCTTTTCCCAGTACCCCTCTTTCCCCGTTGGGCCCGTCCTCGTAGGGTTTCCATTGTAACCGTGAGGAGGGGAGGGAGGGAAGGGGGAGGGAGGGAGGAGGGAGGGGTGGAGGGAGGAGGGGAGGGGAGGGAGGGGGAGGGGAGGGAGGGGGGAGGGGGAGGGAGGGGAAGGGGGGAGGGGAGGGGGAAGGGGGGTAGTGAGGGGGACCTCCCCTTTTCCCAGTACCCCTCTTTCCCGTTGGGCCCGTCCTCGTAGGGTTTCAATTGTAACCGGGAGGGGGGAGAGAGGGTGGAAGGAGGGGGGAGGGGGAGAGGGATGGAAGGGTGGAGGGAGGGGGAGGGATTGGGGGAGGGAGGGATGGAGGGAAGGAGGGAGGGGGGGAGTTAGGGGGGAGGGAGTTGGGGAGGAGGGGGGGAGGGAGTGGGGATGGAGGTGGGAAGGAGGGGGGATGAAGGGGTTGAGGGGGGAAGGGGGACCTCCCTTTTCCCAGTACCCCTCTTTCCCCGTTGGGCCCGTCCCCGTAGGGTTTCCATTGTAACCGGGAGGGGGGAGGGAGGGTGGAAGGAGGGGGAGGGGGAGAGGGATGGAATGGTGGAGGGAGGGGGGAGGGAGTGGGGGAGGGTGGGATGGAGGGAAGGAGGGAGCGGGGGAGTTAGGGGCTGAGTGGTGATGGAGGTTGGGATTGAGGGGGGAGGGAGGGGGGAGGGAGTGGGGATTGAGGTGGGAAGGAGGGGGGAGGAAGGGGTTGAGGGGGGAAGTGGGACCTCCCTTTCCCAGTACCCCTCTTTCCCCGTTGGGCCCGTCCCCGTATAGTTTCCATTGTAACCGGGAGGGGGGGAGGGAGGGTGGAAGGAGGGGGGGAGGGGGAGAGGGATGGAATGGTGGAGGGGAGGGGGAGGGAGTGGGGGAGGGTGGATGGAGGGAAGGAGGGAGGGGGGGAGTTAGGGGCTGAGTGGTGATGGAGGTTGGGATTGAGGGGGGAGGGAGGGGGGGAGGGAGTGGGGATGGAGGTGGGAAGGAGTGGGGAGGAAGGGGTTGAGGGAGAAGGGGGGGGGGAGGGAGGGAATAGGGGCCCCATGCTGATCTGTGTATGTTAAGTGACTTGCACAACTTTAAAAAACTGGCAGTTGCCTTTCGCAACAATGTTGCAACAATCTCACACAAGCATTGTGACGTCACAAGCTGAAGATGTAAATTTAAAACCGAGCTGATCTCTGATTGGTGCACGGGTGCCATTGTGACATCACGCGCTGAAGCCCCTTCAAGAAAAGGGTTAGAAATGAAAATTTAAACTTTAATATCTCTCTAGCTTTAAAAAGGTAACTTCAATTTGAACGAAAGTACTTACAATAGTTGCCCACGTTAATGGTGAATATGGCGGTACAAAAATCGTAGCGCTTTGGTGTACCTTCAGGGAGGAGTAGGGTTTGTAAGTTATGGACAGAAATTCTTCGGAATCTTCCGTACATACACATATACATACATACATACGGAATGTTGGACCGCAGAGTTTTAGTAGTATATAGATAGATAGATAGACTAGACCGAGTGGGCCCGTTGGGCCCGTCCTCGTAGGGTTTCCATTGTAACCGGGAGGGGAGGAAAGGGGGAGGGTTGGGGGAGGGAAGGGGGAGGGAGGAGGGGAGGGAGGGGGGAGGGGAGGGGGGGTGGGGGAAGGAGAGGGGAGGGAGGGGGATAGGGGGGAGGGAGGGGGAGAGGGGGTATGGGAGGGGGGAGGGGAGGGGGGAAGGGAGGAGGGAAGGGAGGAGGGAAGGGGGGGAGGGAGAGGGGAGGGAGGTGGGTAGGGGGAGGGAGGGAGGGGGACCTCCCCTTTTCCCAGTACCCCTCTTTCCCCGTTGGGCCCGTCCTCGTAGGGTTTCCATTGTAACCGGGAGGAGGGGAGGGCGGGAAGGGGGAGGGAGGGAGGAGGGAGGTGTGGAGGGAGGAGGGGAGGGGAGGGATGGGGGAGGGGAGGGAGGGGGGTAGGGGGGAGGGGGAGGGAGAGGGGATGGGGGAGGGGGAGGGAGGGGGACCTCCCCTTTTCCCAGTACTCCTCTTTCCCCGTTGGGCCCGTCCTCGTAGGGTTTCCATTGTAACCGGGAGGGAGGAGGGAGGGAGGAGGGAGGTGTGGAGGGAGGTGTGGAGGGAGGAGGGGAGGGGAGGGAGGGGGGGAGGGGAGGGAGGGGGGTAGGGGGGAGGGGGAGGGAGGGGGAGGGAGGGGGAGGGAGAGGGGAGGGGGGAGGGGAGGGGGAAGGGGGGAGGGAGGGGACCTCCCCTTTTCCCAGTACCCCTCTTTCCCCGTTGGGCCCGTCCCCGTAGGGTTTCCATTGTAACCGGGAGGGGGGGAGGGAGGGTGGAAGGAGGGGGAGAGGGGTGGAAGGGTGGAGGGAGTGGGGGAGGGTCGGATGGAGGGAAGGAGGGAGGGAAGGAGGGAGGGGTGAGTTAGGGGCTGAGTGGTGATGGAGGTTGGGATTGAGGGGGGAGAGAGTGGGGATGGAGGTGGGAAGGAGGGGGGAGGAAGAGGTTGAGGGGGAAGTGGGACCTCCCCTTTTCCCAGTACCCCTCTTTCCCCCACCACCAAGCCCCCTCCGCAACGACCCCTGTTGTCCCCCTACCCAGTTCCCATTTTCAGACCCCCCCCCATTCTCTTGGAATAAAAAAAAATACTTTAAAAAAAAAAGTGCTTTTTAATTGCTTGTTTTGAAACATTCGCGGTTAAGTGCTTTTTTAAAAAACATTCGCGGTTAAGTGCTGGTTTTGAAACATTCGCGGCTACTTAGTGCTTCTGTCAGTTGCTTTTCGAAACAATGTTGCAACCATCTCACACAAGCATTGGGAGGATGGGAGGGAGGGAAGGGGAGGGAGGGAGGAGGGAGGTGTGGAGGGAGGAGGGGAGGGAGGGGGGAAGGGGAGGGGGGGGAAGGGGGCGGGAGAGGGGAGGGAGGGGGGATGGGATAGGGAAGGGGGGAGTGAGGGGGACCTCCCCTTTTCCCAGTACCCCTCTTTCCCCGTTGGGCCCGTCCTCGTAGGGTTTCCATTGTAACCGGGAGGAGGGGAGGGAGGGAAGGGGGAGGGAGGGAGGAGGGAGGGGAGGGGGAGGGAGTGGGGAGGAAGGGGTTGAGGGGGGAAGGGGGGGGAGGGAGGGAATAGGGGCCCCATGCTGATCTGTGTATGTTAAGTGACTCGCACAACTTTAAAAAACTGGCAGTTGCTTTTCGCAACAATGTTGCAACCATCTCACACAAGCATTGTGACGTCACAAGCTGAAGACCTTGAAAAAAAAAGGTCAGAAAAAAAATTATGTAAATTTAAAGTAGTAAACACCCAATAGCAGCCGCTTGTCCATCGCGAGCTGATCTCTCATTGGTGCACGGGTGCCATTGTGACATCACGCGCTGAAGCCCCTTCAAGAAAAGGGTTAGAAATGAAAAATTTAAACTTTAATATCTCTCTAGCTTTAAAAAGGTAGCTTCAATTTGAACGAAAGTACTTACAATAGTTGCCCATGTTAATGGTGAATACGGCGGTACAAAAATCGTAGCGCTTTGGTGTACCGTCTGGGAGGAGTAGGGTTTGGCCCCTTCAAGAAAAGTGTTAGAAATGAAAATTTAAACTTTAATATCTCTCTAGCTTTAAAAAGGTAGCTTCAATTTGAACGAAAGTACTTACAATAGTTGCCCATGTTAATGGTGAATATGGCGGTACAAAAATCGTAGCGCTTTGGTGTACCGTCTGGGAGGAGCAGGGTTTGTAAGTTATGGACAGAAATTCTTCGGAATCTTCCGTATATACACACATACACACATACATACGGAATGTTGGACCGCAGAGTTTTAGTAGTATACTAGACCAAGTGGGCCCGTTGGGCCCGTCCTCGTAGGGTTTCCATTGTAACCGGGAGGCGGGGAGGGAGGGGGGAGGGGGACCACCTGTTTTCCCAGTACCCCTCTTTACCCGTTGTTGGATGGGAGGGGGGAGGGGAGGGGGGAGGGAGAGGGGAGGGAGGGGGTAGGGGGGAGGGAGGGGGGAGGGAGGGAGGGGAGGGGGGAAGGGGGAGGGGGGAAGGGGAGAGGGAAGGGGGGGAGGGAGGAGGACCTCCCCTTTTCCCAGTACCCCTCTTTCCCCGTTGTGCCCGTCCTTGTAGGGTTTCCATTGTAACCGGGAGGAGGGGAGGGAGGGAGGGAGGGAGGAGGGAGGAGGGGAGGGAGGGGGGAAGGGGAGGGCGGAAAGGGGGGAGGGGGGGAGGGGGGAGGGAGAGAGGGGAAGGTTTGAAAGAGCATCCCTCTCCCCATCAGAACTGCCTCCTCCATCGACTCCTTTAAGTCCAGGCTCAAAACCTATTTCTACTCCCTAGCTTTTGAGGCTAATTGAGGAGGTACTGTGAACTGTTTGGGAGGGGAGGGGAGGGGGGAAGGGGGGAAGGAGGGGGACCTCCCCTTTTCCCAGTTCCCCTCTTTCCCCGTTGGGCCTGTCCTCGTAGGGTTTCCATTGTAACCGGGAGGACGGGAGGGAGGGAAGGGGGAGGGAGGGAGGAGGGAGGTGTGGAGGGAGGAGGGAGGTGTGGAGGGAGATGGGGAAGGAGGGGGGAGGGGATGGGGTAGGGGGAGGGAGAGGGGAGGGAGGGAGGGGGGTAGGGGGAGGGAGGGGGAGGGGAGGGGGGAAGGGGGGAGGAGGGGGACCTCCCCTTTACCCAGTACCCCTCTTTCCCCATTGGGCCCGTCCTCGTAGGGTTTCCATTGTAACCGGGAGGAGGGGAGGGAGGGAAGGGGGAGGGAGGGAGGAGGGAGGTGGGGAGGGGGAGGGAGGGGGGGAGGGGAGGGGGGAAGGGGGGAGTGAGGGGGTAGGGGGAGGGAGGGGGGAGGGAGGGGGAGAGGGGAGGGGGTAGGGGGGAGGGGGAGGGAGGGGGGAGGGAGGGGGAAGGGGGGAGGGAGGGGGGGAGGGAGGGGGATCTCCCCTTTTCCCAGTACCCCACTTTCCCCGTTGGGCCCGTCCTCGTAGGGATTCCATTGTAACCGGGAGGAGGGGAGGGAGGGAAGGGGGAGGGAGGGAGGAGGGAGGACGGGAAGGGGAGGGCGGAAAGGGGGGGAGGGGGGAAAGGGGGGAGGGGGGAGGGAGAGAGGGGGAGGGTGGAAAGAGCATCCCTCTCCCCATCAGAACTGCCCCCTCCATCGACTCCTTTAAGTCCAGGCTCAAAACCTATTTCTACTCCCTAGCGTCTGAGGCTCATTGAGGAGGCGCTGTGAACTGTTTGTGTGCTACTGTATGTTTCATTTTTTCCTTAGTACCTAATCAGATGTACAGCACTTTGGTCAACGTGGGTTGTTTTTAAATGTGCTGTACAAATAAAATGGACTTGACTTGACAGCTCTTCGCAACAATGTAGCACAGGGGCATTGTGACGTCACACGCTGAATACCGCTGGGGGGGAAGGGG